>NC_080380.1:123089232-123316728 GCF_014773155.1 Arachis stenosperma | reverse complement strand
TAATTTGCTTACACGATTTTCTTGGTTTTTCTACATCAATATTAGGTAACAGCTTTATGCAATGATAATTTAGTTGATAATTTATACATAAAACTAATTAAATATCTCAACAACATAGTTTGTAATAACTATACATAACATTAGCAATGATTTAGCATATGATATTTTGACATCTGGATAACTTATATTTTTAGATGGTTTCTAAACATTTAATATTATTTAAAAATATTATTTAATGACTGAATACATAATATAGATTTATAATTATTAAATAAGTCAATTACATGAATTATAGATAGCGTAAATTAAAGTAAATAAATAATAAAGTAAACATAAATTTATGAATATTACAATTTAAAAATTTTAAATCCTAAATTCTAAATTCTAAACTTTAAAAATATTATAATTCATAAATTCTGAACCCAAATCCTAAAATTTAAATTCTAAATCCTAAAATTTAATTTGACAAACTGTATCTTTAAATTCTATACCCTAATTTAAATAACCCTAAATCCTAAACTTATACATTAATAGTGTTCATGCATCGGTTCGAGTTATAATGGACCGGGTTGGCCGACCTCTTAGAAGGTTGGCTCATGACCGACCTTTTAGAAGGTTAGCCCATGACCAACCTCTTCTCAAAGAGGTTGGCCAAATTGCCATAAGAGGCCCAAAGAAGGCCCAAACTAAAGGAACCTAACCCAAATCTAAAGGTAGCCAAAGTCTAGAGAAAGATAAAGGCGGTTCCCCTTAAAGATAAGATGACTTCACTCAAAAATAAGATAAGATAACTATCTTATCTCCAGAAAGGTCACTCCACACTATTATAAATACACTGGAGCACCCAAGTATAACTCATACTCTGATTCTACTAAAAATCTGCCTAAAGCACATGCTAACTTAAGTATCAGAGTCTCTTGCAGGTACCACCACCCTCCGATGACGAAGGATTAGCAGCACTGCCAAGTCCAACAAGTCGGATTAATTGCAATGGTGTTATGTTATTGGTTACTGTACATATGTGAATATTGTGAATAGGTTTATCTTTTGTTTGTTTCTTAATTTTTGTTAGTTTTATTTTGTTCTCTCACTATGAATTCTCACTTTGGCTTTGAGTTTGGTTCTAATTGTGTTGTAGGAAATATGCACTTCAATGATAACATGTACGAAGGATGGAACCAACAAGATGGGAGGAGCCTCAAGGAATTGATTACTCCTATGGCAACAATCCGGATACTTATAGGTATATTTCCATCCTAATGCATGTCAATTTAACGGCTATGATGACTCTTTTGTGACACTCAACAACCACCATCTATGCCTATGAATCTCATCCTCAACATGAACCTCAACATTCTCACAAGCCTTTCATTACCAAACACCGCCCTATGATCCATATCCATCATATGACCAAACCCCCATACCATACTCTTATGACCATTATGAGCAAGAACCCTTAGAACCACCACAACCCTATCAAGATTACTCCCAAGAACCACCTCAATACACACCATCTCCACAATTTTACCAAGAGGAACCACTTTCCTACCATGAACTCTCTCTCCAAAATAATGAACCTTCCTATTCACCCCAAGCCCCAATAGCCGATCCTCTCACTTTGTTACTCCAAGGAAAAGAAGCTATGAAGCGGGATACACTTGAGTTTGTGACCAATTTGACCAAGGTGGTGCACACTTTAGCCCACCAATGCTTGAATACTCAAGGTACTTCCGTGACCACATGTGAAAAGTCAAAAGAAGAGCAAAGCATGAAGGAGAAATTGGAAAATTCGGTGGAAAAGAAGGGAGAATCAAGTTTTGTGTTGGAACAATTGGAGGAGCCTATGATCATTGAAGAAAAGGAAGAGGTGGTTAGAGATTTAGGAGATGTTGAAAGTCCAAGGGAATGTAGCATCATTGAGCACTCTCCCAAGAAGCTTGATATTGATGTTGAGGAGGATGCACAACCTCCAAAGCATATCATCGTTGGAGACTTGGAAAAGGCTTATCAAGAGATGGATTTAATCATGGATGAATTTCTCTCTACAATGGAATCCTCTCCCATTGGACATGGAGTTGAAATTATAGAAGAGTGTGCACAACCTCCCATACCCTTGGTGAACAATGAAGAAGAGAGTGAATCAAAAGAGAGCTACCAAGAGGAAAAAGTTGGCATGGTGTATATTGAAATTGAAGAATATGAAGAGGTTGATCAAGAGATGGATTCATTCATCAATAAATTTCTATCCAAAATTGAATCACCTCCCATTGGGCAAGATGAAGTTCTTGAAGATAACACCAAGCCAAGTGAAAAAGGGGAAAAGGTTGAAATTGAAAAAGCTTGCGAAGAGGTGGAAACAACCAAAGAAGAGCCTAAAGAAGTAGACCTTGCATTGTCTAAGTGTGGGGAGGTCTCCCTCCCCAAGTCACCGTCCAACACAACATTCAAGTGGGTAAAACTCTTATCCCTAAGCTTTACTTTCTCACTTGAATATGGTTTAATTGAAAATGATGGTCAACTTAGAGCTCTTTGTGGAGTTAAAAATATAAGAGAGTTGTGTAGTGATTGGAAACATCATTCTCAGCTCATGACGGTTGTAAGATCAAAATTCAAGAGCAATGGTTAGTGTAGAACCAAATTGCATGGGTCTAGGAAGTTGTTTGGAAGCTTCTTTGAGAATTCTAAGGTCATGCCACCCACATGGACTAATAATGATCAACTTAAAGATGGGTGTAGAAACAAGATATGGGATCCCGGTATACATGAGGATCAACTTTGGGAGCCCCAAGCTTGTGAAGAACTCCATCAACACTTGGTGCAACAAATAAGAAGTCTTGGGGCACAATGGAGAACCAAGCATTGGTGGGAGTTCCAAGATGAGTACAAGCACAAGCCACCTTGAGAGGAGCTCCCCATAAGTCCAACTTAAGGACAATAAACAAAAGTGCTAGGCGGGAGACACCCCACCATGGTAACATCTTTTCATTTTCTTTCTTTGTAAATATTGGTAGAATTAGTTTAATTTCATGTTTTTACTGGTTTGTTAAGTTTAGTTAGAAGTATAATATGATAAATAAGGTTTTAGGGTGTTTTGGTAGCTGTTTGGAGGATGGAAAGGCTTGGATTGGTGCAAGAACTTAGAAAAAAAAATTTTGAAAAACAGAACACCATCCACACGTGCGCGCACATAACGCGTACGCGCACCTGAGTATTTTTTGACCATCCACGCGGACGCGCACTGTACGCGTACGCGTGGATGCAAAATTTCACCTCCAGCCAAAAAACCCGAGAGTTAGGCCTGCACTGTGCGAACATTGGGCCTAAGGCACAAGTCTGTGCACGCGTGCGCGCACTTGGCGCGTACGCGCACATGATCTTAAATTGGCAATGCACGCGCACGCACACTGTGCGCGCACGCGTCGATTGCACGATCCACACTCCTGGTACTTTTACCCGAGAGTTGTGCTAGACTTGGGCCGACATTATGCCTCCGGCCTAACTCGATGCACGCGTGCGCGCACCTGGCGCGTACGCATCCTTCAACCAATATGCACATCGACGCGTAAGCGCGCATGACGCGTACGCGTCGGTAAAAAAAAGAGTTTTTTTTCTCATCTTCCATTTTCTTTTGTTCATTACATTCACATACTTCTACTCTTTCCATTTTCATTTTGTTTCTATAGCATGTTTTCAGTTTTTTTTTCTAAGTGTCCTTTCAATAATGGTGTTGAATTCTTATACTCAATTATTGAGACTCTCTTGCTTTATCTTGGTGCTTTGTGACCTGTTTAACATTAATTGAAATATTTTGTTCCACACACAAGGTTGGCCACCAAGAAGGGAGAAAGCAAAAGCTGTTAAATGGGGCAACAAACAAGTCATCTGCACAACCATTTGAGGAGCTCATCAATTGTAGCAACCCGTCCACCCTGCTCTTCTTTGCATGCACCGAGGACGGTGCAATCTTCAAGTGTGGGGAGGTCATCGACCGATCTCCATGGGTAACAATTTTCTTTTTCAACACCAAATTTTTATTTTCTTTGTTAGATTAGTTATTGCATTTGCATGATAGGTTGCATGTTAGTTAGAATTTGTACATATTTTACTACCTTCTTCTTATTAGGACTACTTGGTTAGGATGATGATTTCTTTCCCAAGAAACCGTTTTAGGGCAACCTACCAATTTGAAAATTTTTTGTTGAACTTGCTTGAAAGAATGTATTTTGGAACATGATTTTTGAGCTAAGAACACAAGCTTGCGAGATTCGAGCCTAATTGTGTGGTTACATCTTATAACCACTTATTTTTCATTCTTGTGTGTATTATTCTCTCTCTATGATTGTAATCTTTGATTTGTTTGATTCTTTATGTCTATTATTTTGTGTATTCATGCATTTATATGATTGAGGCCATCATTTCATTTAGCTTACTTACCCAAAAAAAAGCCTTACCTTTTATCATCCATTGTTAGCCAATTTAAGCCTACGCTTAACCCACTTTGTTCTTAATTTAGCACATTACAAGCCTTAAAGCGAAAAACAATAAATCCTTAATTTGGATCTTTGATTGGCTTAGGCTAGTGTGTGTGAGTATCATTCAAGTGTGGGAACCTTGGGACATTGGGTGAATAAAAGGGTAGTTGTGTATTATTAGTGTAAATATTGGGAATTGGGTACATACTCATGTATTGATCAAATGTAAAACCTTATGCATTGATGCTCTTGTATATAAAAAAAATGAGAAAAAGAAAAGAAAAAAAATATGGAAAAGAAAAAAAATATATATATAGAAAAAGAAAGAAAAATAAGAAAAAGAAAGAAATAAAAAAGGGGACAAAATGCCCCAAAGTAAAGCTCAAATAAAAGTCAATGCATATGTGTTGTGAAATGAAAAGAGAATGCATGAGTATGTGGAAAAGTGAAGAATGGGTAGTTAGGTTAGAACTTAATTGTATAGGATGTCATAGGTTAGGTGGAAAGTCTAAGCCTATCAAAGATTCAAACTTCAAGCTCACTTGACCAAATATGCATCCTATCTTAACCCTAGCCCCATTACAACATAAAGAAAAGACCTCATGATAATTGTATGCGTGCATTGAATAATTGTTGATTGTTAGATGAAAAACAAATCTTGGAAAGCATGATTAGGGGAGAATTGAGTGAATCAACCCTAAACACCGAGCGACTAGAGTGCAAACACTTCCGGTGAGGGTTCGATGCTTAATTCCTTGATTCCCGGCTTTCACGAGCGTTCTTCTTGCAAGTCTATGTGAACTTCATGTTTATACTTCAATTGGTAGGACTCATGAATCGTTATATGATCTTAAGCCCTACTTGTGCATGTCTTGGAGATTGATTTATTTTTAACCAAGTAGGTAGAATCATTTTGCATTTAGTTGCATGCATATAGTTTCTTTGCTTTGAATAAGTGTCATATCCCTTATTTCATTCTTGGTTTAGCATGAGGACATGCTGAGGTTTAAGTGTGGGGAGGTTGATAAACCCCAATTTGACGGTTTATCTTGTATTGAATTTAGAGTATTTTGTAGACCTTTTCTCACATTTACCCAATGAATTAGCATGGCTTTGTATATTCTCCTTTAATTGTGCTTAAGAGTGAAAACATGCTTTTTAGGTCTTAAAATAGTTAAATTTAATTCACCTTGATTCCATTAGATGCCTTGATATGTTTGTTAAGTGATTTAAGGTTTAGGAGGCAAAGATTGGTTCAAGGGAATGAGGAAAGAAAGCATGAAAAGTTGGAGAACTCATGAAGAAATGAAAGAACCGAAAAGCTGTCAAGCCGACCTCTTCGCACTTAAACGACCATAACTTGAGCTACAGAGGTCCAAATGATGCGGTTCTAGTTGGGTTGGAAAGCTAACATCCGGGGCTTCGAAATGATATAAGATTTGCTATGGTTGAATCGCGCATGGTGACGCGTACGCACATAGTACGCGCACGCGCCGTTGCTGCCACCTGGTTCACTTAAAGCAAAACGTGGCCAGCGAATTCTAAAGCCTTGTGGGCCCAATCCAACTCATTTCTGATGCTATTTAACCCAAGGAGTGAAGAGGGAAACACATGTTAGTTACCATTAGTTTAGTTTAGCTTAGTTTAGTAGTTAGAGTTAGTTTCTAGAGAGAGAAGCTCTCACTTCTCTCTAGGATTAGGATTAGGATTAGTTCTTAGATCTATGTTTTAATCTTTGCTTTCTTCTACTTCTACCTTTCAATTCTTTGTTGTTACATTCATCTTCCTCTATTCTTTTGTTGTAATTTCCTTTATGTTGTTCTTATACTTTATTGTAGATCTACTTTTGTTCCTCCTATTCTCTTTCAATTCAATTAGAGGTAATTCATAATAATTGTGTTTATTTGATTTTTTGTTGTTTAGTTCCTTGCAATTGAGTAGTGTAGATTTACTTTTCTTGCAATTTTACTATGCTTTCCTTTTATGCCTTCCAAGTGTTTGATGAAATGCTTGGTTGGATTTTAGAGTAGAATTTTATACTCTTGGCTTGGAAAGGTAACTTAGGACCTCTTGAGTTACTAATGTCCAAGTAATTGATGATTGGGATCCATTGACTCTAGTTCTCACTAATTGAATTAGTGGAGAGTTAGGACTTATGGACTAGGATTGATATAGCTCATTTGACTTTCCTTTACTACTAGTTAGAGGATGATTTAATGAGATTAATCCTTGCCAATTCTCATATTGTGGTTAGTGATTAGGATAGAGATCCTTGACCACCAACCCTTGCCAAGACCTTTTTAGGCCTTAGTTTACTTTCTTGTTATTTATCTTTCATGCTTCTTATCAAAACCCCAAAATAACTCACAACCAATAACAAGACACTTTATTGTAATTCCTAGGGAGAACAACCCGAGGTTTGAATACTTCGGTTTATAAATTTTAGGGGTTTGTTTTAGTGACAAACAACTTTTTGTATGAAAGGATTAGTGATTGGTTTAGAAACTATACTTGCAACGAGAATTCATTTGTAAATTCTAAACCGTCAAAAATCCAATCATCAAGCACCACCACAGATCTCATCCGAGATCGACCTACAGTTTCACGTAACCCTCGGAACATTGGCGCCGTTGCTGGGGAACCTGGAAGTCATCCCATCATCATGGCGGACAACCTTGACAACGACCATGACTCTAATCTAGAGAACAGGACGCCGCATAAGAATGCAAACAGCATACCAAAAGATGCATCTCAACCAAATAAAGACAAAAATTCACCAAGTACAGAAATCATGGAAGCATTACAAGCTCAACAAGACCGTCTCAAACAACTCGAAAAAGAGGCCGAGCATCAACAGGAAGCCGAGAAGGACCTTCGAAGGGAAACTAGGCGAGCTGAGAATTAGAGGACAAGCTCCTAAAACTCGAAGCCGACCTAAAAACCAAAACCGTACAAACCGGTCACGATGACAGCCCCCACAAGGATCAAAATCCCTTCACCAAAGAGATCATGAAAGCTAAGGTTCCAAAGGATTTTAAAGCTCCCGACATGACCCCATACGACGGTACCTCCGATCCAAACCATTATCTCAGCAACTTCAAAAGCAGGATGTATCTCACTGACGCCTCGGACGCCATTTGTTGCCAAGCCTTCCCAACTACTCTAACAAAGACAGTAATTAAGTGGTTCGACAGTTTGCCTCCTAGATCCATCACAAGCTTTGACGACTTAGCCAAGAAATTTCTCGCCAGATTCTCTATCAAAAGAGACAAAGCCAAACACGCCCCGAGCTTATTAAGGATCAAGCAAGGAGATCGAGAGAGCCTTCGCAACTACATGGAAAGATTCAACAAAGCATGCCTGGACATACAAAGCCTACCCACAGAAGCAGCCATCATGGGCCTCATCAATGGCCTTCGAGAATGACCTTTCAGCCACTCCATATCAAAGAAGCACCCAACATCTTTAAATGAAGTGCAAGAACGAGCAAAGAAGTATATCAACATGGAAGAAAAATCTCGGCTAGGAGAGACCTCAAAACCCGAATTCTCCTACTCCTCCCGGGATAAAGATAAAGAGTCCAAGAAAAAAGAAGATCAACACGGAGAGAAGCTTAAAAAATACCACAATTACACGCCTCTTCGGGTGTCTCTCGTGGAGGTTTACCACAAAGACGGATGAACACAGAAAAAGAAGAAGGGACGAAGAGGTCGGACGAGCTGACCGACCACATCACACCCCGGAGAGGCACGTTCACATGATAAATGGAGGATTCGTAGGAGGAGAAAACTCCAAATCATCTCGCAAAAGGCACCTTAAAGAAATATATCATGTCGAAGGAGGAGAAGGACCACCCGACCTCCCTACTATTACTTTCACCCAAGAAGACGCGGCAGGCATCGTCCCGGGACATGATGATCCTATGGTCATTACTATCATATTTGCCAATGCTAATCTCCACCGCACACTGGTGGACCAAGGAAGCTCCGCAGATATCTTGTTTAAATCCGTCTTCGACAAACTCAACCTACAAGAAAAAGGGCTCAGAGCATATTCGAACAGCTTGTTTGGACTAGGATACACTCCGATCCAACCCCTTGGATATATCTCACTACACACAACCTTCGGAAGGGAAATCCGGTCAAGGACACTCAACATAGACTACGTTGTAGTCGACGTGAGCTCAGCCTACAATGTCTTGATAGGTCGGACAACACTGAATCAGCTTGCTGCAGTAGTTTCAACTCCACATCTATACATGAAATTCCCAACTCTAGAAGGGATAGCAACGATAAAAGGAGACCAGAAAATTACACGACGCTGCTACAACGAAACTCTGAATCTTAGAGGCAAAGTAGAAGAAATCAACACTATTTGAACTCGGGAGAGTTCAAGGCCGGGAAGAACTTTGCCCACAACCTGAGGGCGAGATAGAAAAGTCTATATCGAAGATGCCCTAGACAAAACAACAAATATTGGGGCAACCCTAAGGAAAGATGTAAAGGAGCCCTTGATACAGTTCTTAAGGGATAATGTTGACCTCTTCGCATGGAAGGCTGCAGACATGCCGGACATAGACCCCAAACTAATGTGCCATAAACTGGCAGTATACCCAGGATCTTGGCCAGTACAGCAGAAGCGCAGGAAGCTCGAACCGAAAAGATCCCAAGCTATGAAAGAACAGGTATAAGCTCTACTAGAGGCAAGATTCCTAAGAGAAGTCACGTACCTACTATGGCTGGCCAACGTTCTCTTGGTAAAAAAGTCAAATGGGAAATGGCGGATGTGCACTAATTACACCGACCTCAATAAAGCCTGGCCAAATGATCCCTATCCATTCCCAAGCATAGACACTCTAGTGGATGCCTCCTCTGGATACAGATACCTCACTTTCATGGATGCTTATTCGGGATATAATCAAATCCTAATGTGTCCACCTGATCAAGAAAAGACCTCATTCCTAACCCCGAAAGCAAACTACTGTTACGTGGTCATGCCCTTCGGACTCAAAAACACAGGAGCTACTTACCAAAGATTAATGAACAAGGTCTTCACAGACCATATCGGGAAACTCATGGAGGTATATGTGGACGACATGTTGGTAAAAACACAAAGCGAGGAGTCATTACTGTCTGACCTCGCCCAAGTGTTCGATACCATAAGAAAGTATGGCATGCGACTCAACCCTGCAAAATGCACCTTTGCAGTAGAAGCCGGCAAATTCCTGGGTTTCATGTTAACACAACGAGAAATTGAGGCGAATCCGGATAAATGTCGGGCCGTACTCGACATGAAAAGTCCGACCTGTGTCAAAGAGGTACAACAACTCAACGGAAGACTGGTAGCCCTATCCTGATTCTTAGCTGGGTCGGCCATAAGATCTCCCCCTTTCTATGCCACGTTAAGGTAGGGAAAGAGGTTTGAATGGATGATGGAGTGCGAGCAAGCTTTCCAAGATTTCAAAAGGTTTCTGGGACAACCGCTCATTCTTACCTAGCCACGGGAAGGAGAAGCACTCATATTATACCTCGCAGTTGGAAATCGGGCAATAGCTTCGGCACTAGTTAGAGAAGAGGAAGGTGGGCAACAATCCATCTACTTCATCAGCAAAGCCCTACAAGGAGCCGAACTGAACTATCAAAAGATAGAAAAATTCGCCTACGCCCTTATACTTACCTCTCGTAGGCTTCGCCCATATTTCCAAGCTCACACCATTAGAGTTCGGACCAACCAGCCTATAAAAGGCATTCTACAGAAAACAGACTTAGCTGGAAGAATTTTATAGTAGGCAATTGAGTTATCTGAGTTCGATCTTCAATACGAAGCTCGGACAGCCATCAAGTCGCGGTATTTGGCCGATTTCATTGCTGAGTACACTGACACCCCGGGAACTCCTACAAAATGGAATCTCTACGTAGATGGCTCTTCAAACAAAACTGGGAGTGGCACAGGTGTGATAATAGAAAGCGATCAAGGAACTCAAATCGAACTCTCCTTAAAATTTGAATTTCCTGCTTCGAACAATTAAGCTGAATACGAGGCATTACTAGCCGGTTTGAGGCTGGATAAGAAGGTTAGAGTTCAAAAGCTTATCATCTTCAGTGATTCACAAGTAGTCACTTCACAAATAGCGGGGAGCTACCAAGCTAAAGGATCCTACCATGAAAAAGTACCTGGACAAAACCAAGGAACAGCTCGGACAAGTCGGGAAATATGAGGTCCGCCATATACCTCGGGAACAGAATGCCCGAGCTGACGCACTCTCAAAATTAGCTAGTACCAAATCGGGGGAAATAATAGAAGCCTCGTTCAGGAAATACTGCATAGCCCATCAATTTCGGAGGAAGAAAAGGCCTAGCCATATCAAGCCAATTCACATCCGTAGAACACCCCTAGGCTAATGGACAAGCAGAAGCTGCCAACAAAGTCATATTAGCCGGGTTAAAGCGGAGACTACAGGACGCAAAGGGAGCTTGGGCTGAAGAGCTCCCACAAGTTCTATGGGCATATCGAACAACTCCACACTCCACAACAAGGGAATCACCTTTTTCGATTGGCTTATGGAATGGAGGCAATGATTCCAGTAGAAATTGAAGAAGGATCCCCCAGAATGATCCACTACAACGAAGAGGTCAACTCCCAAAACCAAAGAGAAGAGCTTGACCTACTTCCAGAAATCTGAGAGAGAACTCGGATCAGGGAGGAAGCATTAAAACGTCGAATGGCCTCAAGATACAATCAGAAAGTAGTTCGGTGAAGTTTTGCCAACAACGATCTCATCTTAATCCGAAATGACATCGGAACAGGTCGACCAGGAGAAGGAAAGCTAGCAGCTAATTGGAAAGGACCCTACCGAGTTACAAAGGTACTAGGAAAAGGCTACTACAGGGTGTCCGAACTCGAGGGGCGAGAGCTACCAAGGTCATGGCACGCCTGCAACCTAAGAAGGTATTATAGTTAGGGGGTAATAAAAGATCTTAGGACAAGGTGCACTCTTTTTCCTGAAAAGGTTTTTTAACGAGGTACCAAGCCAAGATCTGCAAAATTACCCGACTTAGAAGGGTAAACACTCACATGTATATATTTTTGCCTACATGTCTATTTTTTCTATTTGAATAAAACTTTCTAGATTCTCTACAAAGCCTCTCTACCAAGACGCATTAAATCTGAAAGCAAAAATTCATCGCCTGATTACAAAGCTACAGGTCGGCAAGGTGAAAACAAATTCACCGCCCGACCATGATGAAAATCGAATTCATCGTCTGAATTTCTACAAAGATCGGCAAGATGAAAAAGTGATAAAAACGTATTAATGCAAGAAGTTATAAAAAGTAATCCATAGAAAGAGGCCTGACGAGGTCTGAGAAAAAATGGATTACTAAAAATAACTTGGAACGAACCGACATGAAGAAATAAGACCGATCGACATGAAAGCTACAAAAAGTTATAAAAAGTAATCCATAGAAAGAGGTCTGACGAGGTCTGAGAAAAAATGGATTACTAAAAATAACTTAGAACAGACCGACATGAAGAAGTCAGACCAGACTAATCAAAGCGACAAAGTTATAAAAAGTAATCCATAGAAAGAGGCCTGGCCAGCCCTGATTAAAAATGGATTACGAAAAATAACTCGAGAAGGATCGACAAGAGAAGTCGGACCAACGAAGGGCGTGCGCTAAAGGGACACAGCTTTGCTCAAAAAGCCACAACTCCACGACAAGGCTATCAAAATTGTTCAGACTGACTAAAAAGTGTTCTAAGAGAACACTAAAAAGTCGTTGGACAAGTTAGCCCCAAGGACCACCTCGACCAAGCAGAAAGTGGACAAAACCAGAAGTGATCAAAAGAGGTCAGACAACAAAGTACCAACACTCTACAAAGATCTACAAAAGGGACAAAGACATCTCGCAAATGGCCAGAGGAAGGTCAGGAATGCTTTACTAAAAGGTACGAAGTCTTGAAAAAAGACACTACTTAAAAGGAAAAATCACAAATCAAAACGGCGCTAAAAAGTCATCCAAACAAACTATAAAAAGGTTCCCCATCGGAACACTACCTAAAAAAGCTGTTGGATTATGACTAAAAATCCCGAGCAGTGAAGACAAACAAGTCGGAAGGCTGAAAAGTCTTCTCAACAAACTAAAAAGGGCAATACCAGACTCGCACAAGGAGAAACTACTCAAAGTCAGGATGCTTGAACACGACTTCCCCAAAGAGATCGAAGCTCTGAAAGCACGATCTCACGGAAAGGTCCGAACTCAAGCAGGGGCACTGTTCATGCATCGGTTCGAGCTATAATGGATCGGGTTGGCCGACCTCTTAGAAGGTTGGCCCATGATCGATCTCTAAAGGTTGGCCCATGACCGACCTCTTGGAAGGTTGGCCCATTACCAACCTCTTCTCAAAGAGGTCGGCCAAATTGCCATAAGAGGCCCAAAGAAGGCCCAAACTAAAGGAACCCAGCCCAAATCTAAAGGCAGCCAAAGCCTAGAAAGATAAAGGCGGTTCCCCTTAAAGATAAGATAAGATAACTATCTTATCTCCAGAAAAGTCATTCCACACTATTAAAAATACACTAGAGCACTCAGGTATAACTCATACTCTGATTCTACTAAAAACCTGCCTAAAGCACGTGCTAACTTAAGCATCGGAGTCTCTTGCAGGTATCACCACCCTTCGATGACGAAGGATCAGTAGCACTGCCAAGTCGAACGCGACAGCTCCAACCACCACCACAGATCTCATCCGAGATCGACCTACAGTTTTAGGTAACCCTCGGAACAAATAGTAAATCCAAAATCCTAATACCTATACCCTAAAGCTTAAATACAAAATTCTAATCCAAAATTACTAAACTCTAAATCCTAATTCCTAAACACTAACCCTTATTTCTAATCCAAAAAACATAAATTCTAAATTCTAAATAAATTTAATAATAAATTTTAAATTTCAAACTATGTACTGATTTAGGATAATAATTATAAGTCTTAATTTATTTTCTTTATTATACACCAAAAAAATTATTATAAGTGTTAATTTATCTTTTTAATTTAAAATTTTGCTCATTTTTAATGTTACTTATATGTATATGGAAAACAAACATAATTTATCAATTTATTTTATCTATTTTTTCACTAATTGTGATCTTGTTTTAATATCATGTGTTTGTAATTTTTTAAAAGTTATATTTAAATTAATTAATAAAAAATATTTTTTAGGATAAAGTAAAAAATAAAATAAATAATAATATAATTCTAGATTTAATAAAAATAGCAAAAATTAACAACGTAAAAATGGCATAAGTATCATATTAAACCCAAAATTCTAAAATTACCATTAAATTAAATCTAACACTAAGTTGGGGTGGCAATAGGGCGGATAGGGGTGGATTTTTGCTCTATCTAATCCTGTTCCGCCCTGCCCTACAATAACTGTATAGAATCTGTCCCGCTCCTACTCGCAGGTAGTAAAAGGTTGAACTCTAATCCATTCCTGCGAGTACCCGTCCCGCCCATACCCGCCCCTATAATTATTAAATCCAACAAATAAAATTAAATTTTAAATTTTATATAACCATCATCACATACATAACATATATTAAAATAAAAATTTAAATATGATACAATATTATTAATTATTTTACATATATTATATATTAGGAAAAGTATTAGGTATCAAGAGATTATCTATCAACTTTTGATAACAATAATTAATTATTATTTTTTAAATACAATTAGGAATGTATTGATTTGCATTAATTATAATTTTAAAACAGTAAGATTTGTAACCGCCCCAGAAATGTTGTTACGAGAAGCCAGTATTGTTGTGCGGAGGTTGACACGTGCGGGGCTCTCTTCAGTGATGGTTCTGGTTGTCGACTCCGGCGTGTTGTCGCGGGCTCCGCTCGTTGGCATCGGTAGGGGTGCGGTGGCGCAGCTATCTAGAGTTGTGGGCACTATTGGTGAGATGGGAGAGGAGAGGGAGAGGGGGGCTTGCGGTGCACAACTGCTTAGGTTATGGTTAAATTGGGATGATTTGTTTATGTTAGTAAGTTTTGGGTCCAGTCCAATAAGAGTTGGTAAAAGTTGGCAGATCCCGTATTGGTTACATAGCAGGATTCTATATATTAAAATTACATATATTATCGGTTCCGCTAGATAGACAACAGAAAATCTAAACAACGTGAATAATGGACTGGAAATTTGGCTCAATAAAGTTAAAAAAAATACTCTATCCAAATTACCCAACCAAAAAACCCCATTCAAAGATTCAAAAATTTAATCATTCGCATACCTAGTAAATTGAACATCCAACATATTTTACTTGTATCTAACTAACCCATTCCAATCAAATAACTATCCACGTAAGAATTAAAATAACCATATGCATACCTACTAAAATAACCCAAGGAGGCAGCATACCAGATAATAAACAAGTTGATGCTAGACGGAAACCTAGGCTGAATCTGGCGATGTTCGTGACGACGTGGATGAAACCCGAGTGCGACAAGCTCATAATGGCCGCCATTAACAAGAACCATGTTAACATGGATAAGGGATGAGGGGGTGCAAAAATGGTGCCACTAACAGAGTTGGAAGAGAACCTGATGTGGCGGTGAGGGGGAGACGACATCAAGAGCTTTGCGGCGATGACGATGACCGTTGCGGGAGAGATCGACGCCAGTGAGGGGTTGCAAAATGGCATCACTAACAGGGTTGGAGGAGAACCTGATGCGGCGGTGAGAGGGGTAGCGGTGTCAAGAGCTTTGCTGCGACGATGATGACGGTTGCGGGATAGATCGACGCCATTGAGGGGGATGGTGGGGTGCAAAACGTACAATATGTGAACGTGTAACCGTAGGTAATGTTTTAGGTGCTAATTATAATTTTTTTCAAATTTTAAAATCTGATAATAATTATTTAATTAATTAAAAATCTGAATTTTAATTTCAAATTTACCTTCCCTTTTTAAAACGTCGTTCACATTCTTCACTATATACATAGTTTCCCTATATATATATATATATATATATATATATTCGGGACGGATATTACCTAAATCCGACCTCGTCCTACACTGCCCCAGACTCTGCCTTACAGAAAATTCGTCTCCGCACGGAGCAGGTAGGAGCAGAATGGATACCCGCAGATTCGAGTAATGTTGTCATCTCTAGACCCTAAGTCCTCTCCACTCCAGTTTAGAGTCTAGTCTCTCTGTCAACCCTCACACAGACTCAGCCCCTCTACACTCTCCTCACCTTCGGTCAGCCACTCCACCATCGCAGTCCCTGTCTCACCCTTTTCCTCCCTCATAGTCACAGCGGCCGTTGTTCATCGCCCGTCGCCCATAGCCACACTTTAAAGCCTTGTCTGTCCTTCGCACAGTTCGCACCCGTTGTCGTCCTCTGCGGTGCAATCAGCGCAATAAACAGTTGCATTCCTCAACATCTTTCACCCCGCTCTTTGAATATTTACATCTAGAATGTAGATGTCTCGGGTAAACTATTTGGTTATACTTTTTTTATTTGCAATTAAGCTGTTGAATTTATGTTTTCTGTTTTTTTAACTTCTAATTATTTGTTCTATTTTTTTTTTTTTATCTAATTATTTGTTCTTGGTTCTGTTATGATCTTTTATTCTGATTTTTTGTTATAATTATTAGTTCTTAGTTCTAATTTTTTATTTTGGATTTTGGTTCTGTTTTTATTTTTGTTCTGAACCCATTCCTTATTCTGATTTTTGGTTATGAGGATTTTTTTTTTTTTTTGTTCTGATTCTAAAAATGTTCTTGGCATCTGACAATAATGTTCAACACAAATGTTCAGAACATTATTATTAGCATGTTAGACTACCTATATTATACTCTAAGTATGGCCTTTTTTCCGATCCTGCAATAATGCGAAATACCTGTGATAAATTACCCTTTTATGAGGGCATTAAACTTATAATGCTAAACTTCCAATAACTACACAAAAGCTTGGAACAAGTTCAGACCAGACCAAACGATGCAGAATGCTGAAATAATACTTATTTACTTTCGAGTTACGTGACAACATTTAAAAAAGCTCAACCATCTTCATTCATTCAAATAACTATATTATAGGGTCCCCAAAATTTGACAAAACATACAACTATGAATAGTGCAAGCTGTGCAACAGACAGTGAAAATTCTAAAATAAAATTGAAGCAGAGGTATATAATAAAATTTTGGCAGCATTACCATACTTAAATCTAACACAGTATCACTAATATAGAGAAACAAAACTTTTGGCAGCCTCAAGCAATGCCGAGAAACTTCTCCAACAACAGCATAAAACAATTTCCCCTGCTAAGAAAAAATGAAGAACCAACTTATAGGATCAGAATAAATGTATGTACAAGGGAAAAAAAACTAGTGATGAAATTTTGGCATGTCAGCGTTCAACAGCTACAAGAGCATGCATGTAATGAAATCTAATGTATGCATAAAATAAACTTAACTACAGAAGTAACTTTGGCATGACAGCAGTCAACAACTACAGAAGCATGCAATCAAATCTAAGGTTTGTGGAGACTTAGTAGACTTAGTAAAGCAAGATGCATAGAGAATAAGACGTAGAGGCCAAAAACATTACCTTTTTCAGCGCCTATCGGTTTTTCCAGTGGAGCGCTTTCCAGAAAACAAGTGCTTCGGCTTAAGAGTTGGTATGACTCTATCAGCTTCTCCGCGGCGAGCTTGCTTGTTTCTCTTCATGACAGATTTCTTTGCAAGTTTAATCGCCTTGATCTTTTGTGCAGAGTTCTTTAAGCCCTCTCCAGGCACAACTTCATGTGGTGGGCGAGATACAGACCTGGATCGTGAACGTGACCTACTCAGGCGCTGCTTCTTGCCAGGTGTATCACCATCAACGTCCATACTGTCTCCACCATCAGCACCTTCAGGTGACCTGTCCCTCTTCCGACCTCTCCTAGAGACAGACCTACTTCGCATTCTCTGGATTGTCAGACTGGGATCAAGCCCCAGAGAAGACAACTGCCTTCCCATTCTTTCAGATGTGAATTTCTTGTCTTTGTCAAATTTCCTAGGAACAGTTGGCCGGCTCTCCGCATTGCTCTTCTTAATCCTATGCTGTTGGATGAGCAAGCTTTTCTTTTTTCTAATCTCAGCTAAAGCTGCTTGCTGTTCTGGAGTCAACTCAGCTCCATCAATCTCAAACTCGCCGTTTTCCTCTTCTGCCTGTCTTATGCCCTCTTCTCTTTCCAACTCTTCAACCCTTTGGAGAATATCAGGATCAATGAAGTCATACACATTGTGACCATCCAAAATTTCTGGCAGTATATCTTCTTTCCATTCATCATTAGCCAAAATGTAATGCTTCCTCAAGTTCATTGAGTATACACCTGCTCCACCATTCGCATTCTCCAGATCCTTCTCGGTTTTTCTCTTTTCCTTTTCAGCTGCTTCTTTTGCTTTAGCTTCCAAAACAGCCTGAGGAATGCATGGTGGCCTTTCCTTCTGGTCACGTTGTTTTGGTATCGCAACATGAAACCTATTCAAGCAGTCATTAATTTTCTTTGACTTCATCTTCACCTCCACCCTCTGATTCAGTAGCCTCTCACATGCTGCATTTTTCACAGAAATCACCCCTTCTTCAGTCAAAGTGCTCATGGTCAACAACACACTGTCATCACTTGTTGCCTCACCTCCTTGGCCAATTACAGTCTTCAAGGCTTCAGATTTCATCTCGATGACCAGCTTCATGTCTTCCTCAGATATCCCCTCCAGTGGTTGCAAGTCGGTCTTGTTGCACACTATGATCAGCGGCTTGTTCATAAACAAAGACTTAATGCTGTGAAATAGAGCTGCCTGCTGAGCAATACTATAACCGCAAGACCCAGATATATCCAAGAAAAACAGTATTGCAGCTCTCAGATGAGCTAAAGCAGTAATACTGCACATCTCAATAATATTTCGATCCTCAAAAGGCCTGTCCAAAATACCCGGTGTATCAATTACTTGGTACCTAAGGTATTTGTAGTCTGTGTGGCCAACGAACAGCGACTTTGTGGTGAAAGCATAAGGCTGCACATCCACATCAGCTCTTGTAATTTTGTTAATGAATGAACTCTTGCCAACATTAGGGTAGCCACAAATCAAAATAGTCCTGGTGTTTGGATCTATCGACGGAAGCCTAGCCATATGTTGCCTAACCTGTTCAAGGTAAGCCAAACTCGGGCCAATCCTCTTGATGACAGTGCACATGCGACCAAGAGCAGCAACCTTCAGACACTTGCACCGGTACAGCGAGTCACCATACTTCAACAGCTTCACATAGTCTTTTGCAATCTTACCAATAAGATTCCTGGCAGTGTTGATCTGTCCAAGTGCAAGCTTGTAATGGTCTTTGTTGTAGAGCACGTGGAGGAGATCTCCGTAGAATGGGTGAATATCATCGAGGCGAGGAAACTCATCAATGATGGTAGAGAGCTTGTCATGGAAATTTTGTTGAGTGTACTTCACTTTTCGCATATAAAACTGACGGAGACGGGAAATTGCATATCCTTTGTGCACGACGGTTGGTGTCTGGCGCTGGGTACGGGAGAGGATGATGTCAACAAAGTCCTTCCCGTTCGGCACTACCGTAATCTTCTTGAAGTTATACTGCACCATTGTGTCGAACCAACCTATCCCAGACACAGATTAAAATGAAATGCACAAAAAAAGTGGAGGCACTGCATGAATCGAAGTTTAAAACATATTCCCACACTAATTGATCAATAATACTTGTTTTAAGCTGAGAATGAGGAGATTTAGGCTTTCTTAGCTAAGGAAACTAGCGAATCGAATTGCATGAAGCAAGGTTCTAAAAACCAAACCGGTCATCAAACCGCTCGAGCTACTGGTTCATCAGTTTAGAGGTTCAACAGATTCAATCGTGATTCATCCGAAATAACCAAATTATAATAAAATAACTTATCAAATTACAAATAAATATACAAAAATATAAATATACTCTGATATGAATCTTAAATATATACAAATTAAAAGTATAATTCCAATTAAATCTCATAACACATTTAAATACAACACGAGTCAAATATAAAAAAAAACAAATATCAAAGGTCAAAATTCATATACGTATAAAATTTATAATATTATATGAAATTTAAGATAGTCACAAGAAACAAAAAAAATTATTAAATTAACCAAACCAATAATAAATATTCGATCATCTACTTATCTAGTTAATTGAGTTAATTCAGTTCATCTATTTCTTCGTTAAAAACAAAGATGACAAATTTATTTCTTCTCTAACAAAAGACTGATCATAATGAACAAATAGAAACTCTGAACAACTTTTAACAAAATTTCAGCACAATTTTAATAAAGATTAACAAGATTTTCAGCTGATCACAACTTTAGCAAAATTTCAGCACAATTTTGACAAAGATTAATCATCTTTTTCCAAAAATTAACCAAAAAAAACCCAGCAGTGCACTAAGTATTCAATGATTCAATCAACACCACGAATACAGAATATATAGTACAGAATAGCATAGCTAATCATTCAATGATTCAAGTTATGAAAGGGAAAGCTCTAAGATGGTTCAATCGTCGCTAACAACCAGATATGCGTTCAATCTTGCCAGAATCAAGCAACAATTCAGCAATCATCAACCACAATTTCAGATCTAAAATCAGTAACAATAGAAATTATATATGATTGCAAAATAGTAATTACAATGAAGCAGCAACACAAATTCGGCAACAACAGAACCAACTGCAATAACTAAAAAACTTCATGCCAACAATAACTTCAGAATCCAATTTCAGAACATAAACTGAACTCAGAATCTTAAAAATTAACTAGAAAATAAAGATGAAGCTGAAGAAGAAGTGGCCTACTGATGAGACGCCGATGGAGGAACGGCGGTGACAGAGTGAGCTCGCAGAGGGTGTGAGCTCGGAGGAACACGGCGCTGACAGTGACCTCGTAGATATAGAGAGGGAGCTTGAAGAGAGAGACGCCGGGAACAGAGCTCGTTACGGCGAAGAGACGTCAGCCGAGCAGGAGCAGTTCACGATGGCAACGAGAAGAGCTCCGAGCAGAGATTCCACGGCGAGGAGAAGAGGGTGAGTGGCAGAGACGTTCGGCGACGGTGAGCTCTGGCCGAGGAGAGGAGTTCGGCGATGGTGGGAGCTGCTGCCTGCTGCAGCTAGTGGTGGGTGGCTGATGAGTGTTGATGATGAGTTAATGAATCGCGGGACTGGGGAGGCTAACTGGTTAAGAGAGGGTGAGTGAGTGAGTGAGTGAGTGGAGGCTAGGGTTGGGTTGCCGTTTGAGCCTTTGGAGTTTGAAGGCTAGGGTTGCTTTCTGATTTAGGAAGGGGGCTGGAAGGAGGAGTGAGTGAGCAAGGGTGCTGCAGTTTGGTTAGGGTTTCTTTGGAGTTTGAAACAAAACAGCGTTGTTTGGGTAAATTTTTGAAAACCGGCCAGATCCTGGTTTAATTCGATAAACCAGTTCTCAGTAAGTTCGACGGTTTAATAACGATTTTTAAAATTGACTATTATAGTTTTTAACCAAATTACGAATCTCATTAGTTCACAACTCAATCGATTTGACCAAACAGTTCGAACCGATTTTCAAAAACTTGGCAGGAAGTGAAATTGAGTGAAACGTGAATGAATAGAGGCAAGAAAATTAAAAGTAGGACTCACCTTGAATCGTGTTAGTTCAAAACATATGCTGAGAAATGAAAAAAATGGTTCTAGAGAGGGTTTGGTTGGAGGCGGCAGCTCGCTTCTAACACCAATACCTTCTTGCTGAGGAAGCATAT
The DNA here is from genome assembly GCF_014773155.1 of Arachis stenosperma. Classification (NCBI taxonomy): domain Eukaryota; kingdom Viridiplantae; phylum Streptophyta; class Magnoliopsida; order Fabales; family Fabaceae; genus Arachis; species Arachis stenosperma. Next base: position 123,295,439 of record NC_080380.1, on the reverse strand, counting down.
ATAGTTGTCAAAAACCGAATTGGTAATCGAACCAGTCAAACTACTAGGTCATTATGTTATTGGTTTAATCGATAGATTCCAGGTTAAATCGATTAAACCGGTTTCACCTAAATAAAAATATAAAATAGTCAACATAAAACAACATATATACAACAATATTTATACAACAACAACAACATAGAACAACAATGAACAATATCTTACACTATAAAACAAAAAATTGAATAGTCTGCGAGGAATTAACACATTATAATCAACCAAATATAATCAATAATAGGTTTAGAATTCAACTCAACTATAACACAAATTCAACTCTAAATTTCAGTATATTTCCATCACATGAAATTACTATATCTTTCTCCTATATGCAATGAATTCAACTACTCAAGATGCATTATATGACATGAGTGGAGACTTCAGCTAAGAAAAAATTATGGTTATGCTCAACCCACTCCTAAGCAAGTTAATTATATAGAAATTTTTTCAAAAAATTCAGTAATAATCCCTATTTAAATACATTCAATCAAAAATAGAGGAATCACCTTAAAATTGGATGGAGAGAGCAATCCCAGAAGCCTCAATAGAACTTTAACAACAACTCTCAGGGCGGTTTGAATCAAAACAAGTTCAACAATTTCAATAGCCACTAATCTCAAGCTTCTCAACAACAGCAGGCGTCCACCCAACCTCAGAATACTCCTGACTTGGCCACTCTAGTTGCAGAGCTTTCCAAGAGCACCCATAGCTTTATGCAAGAGACTATCTAGAGCTTTCATTCGGAATTTAGAAGTACAAGTGGGTCAACTGAGTAAAAGAATACCTGAGAGACCCCCCAACACTCTTCCTGGTGACACAGAGATAAACTCAAGAAAAGAGTGTAATGCCCTCACAACGGATAATGAATCCATACTGAAGAAGGAGGCGCAAGTTGCTAAGGGGTCAGAGGAGAAAGAAACTCCAGAAAAGGCTGAAGCTGCATTGTTACACGCCCCACCTAGAGCGCATATTCAAGAGCCTGAAGCACCACAACCTCAGAAGGCCCAAGAGGAGACTAAGGACAAGCAGTTCTCTCAATTCTTGGAAATCTTTAAAAAGTTACAAATAAATATTCCTTTTGTCGATGTTTTGGAGAAAATGCCTTCCTATATGGCACTAATAAAAGGTCTACTCTTTGAGAAGAAAGCCTTAAAGGGAGATGAAACAGTGGTACCGACCAAGGAGTGTAGTGCACTCATTCAGAGCAAGCTGCCTAAGAAGATGGCAGATCCAGGGAGCTTTTCAGATTCCATGCACTATTGGGATTTGGGACTATCACCTTTGACAAAGCTCTTTGTAATCTTGGCTCAAGTATTAACCTGATGCCTTTGTCCGCAATGAAAAAGCTGCAAATTCAAGAGGCACGGCCTATAAGGATAGCATTAGAGATGGCTGACAAATCTCTGAGGCAGGCGCATGGGCTAGTGAAAAATGTTTTGGTCTAGATTGGAGAGATATTCCTCCCTGCAAATTTTGTGATATTAGATATGGGAAAGGATGCAAAGGACTCTATCATCCTAGGAAGACCATTTCTAACTATTGGGAGAGCTCTGATAGATGTTGAGAGAGGTGAATTGGTTTTAAGGCTTCATGAAGACTACTTGGTATTCAAGGTTTATAAACCTTTACCACTCTCTGGAGAAGGAGGTGCATGCACATGCAGAGCTCATTACTCAAGCCTCCCCCTTTGTTGGAAACCCATACAGTTTTCTTCGACATCAAACCTAAGTTTGGTGTTAGGCATTTACCACCCTCTAAGGAGGGAGGAGGTCCAAAAAGAAAGTACCCAAAGACTGGAGGAACAAGAGGATTCCTATTGAAAATTTTTCACCTGACATAAAGATGGTATTCACTAGAAACCCAGTCATACCTCACACAGTAAATAGGATCCTGTCTTTTTAGCATGTTCTTTCATACAATAACATTTATATTTTTTAGATATTTAAGACTTCTCTACCTTCCTATATATACTATAATACAGGTGAAAAATAGCGATAAAAACTTAGCGTACGTTTCTAAAATCGTCGCAAATTAATAAGAGAGCAACGGTTTAAATCAATACTTATGAATATATATCAAAATTTGATAGGTTAATGGCAGTTTTATGAAAAATTGTTGCTAAGTCAAACACTTTATAATACATATATAATATAATTAACATCATGTTCTTTTCTCAATATCAGAAACTCGCACGAAAGATGAGTGGAAGGAAAAAAGAATTGCTATACAAAATTGGTCAATAAACAAATAGAACACAAAATTTTACATTGATTGTAAACAACACAAAATATAATCAAAACTATGTACTCATGTATATGAAGAATCATATCTATGCACACTGTCTCATATCTCTCTTCCCTAGAAGAGAAGTAAATTAAATTGAGGATGAAGTTACTTGGATGAAGCTTCACCCTTCTTCTCAGAGAGGTACCTAATAATCATATCAAAATGTCTATTAATGTAAGCTCAAATATATAAGATGTAATTATTTGTAGAGGTACTCCATACTAATAAAACTTGCAAAACTATAATAAGCACGCAGAGATTATATAAGAGACAACAATACTATAAGAAGCTAAGAGACAGCAATATTCAGTAACGGATCTAAAAAATTTTGTTAATGGAGATAAAAATGATATGATATAATAATTATTTTTATAATTATATTTTATTATTATAAATTATAATTAATTTTTAAATTAACTAACTAATAAATTAAAAATAATCATTTAAATAATAACAGATAAAAAAATACACAAGAATATAATTACAAAATAAATGCATAACAATTGAATAAATTAAAAAAGTACAACAAAATAAAGATCAACCTTTAATAAATTAAAAAGAAAATTGAAAAATTCTAAACTCTGACAATGTTGCAACTTGCAAAATACCAAACACTAAACTCTGAAGATGCTGCAACTTGCAAAACACCAAATACTAAAGTACCAACAATAGTCTATTAACAATCTAACGTCACAAAATCAAAATCAAATTCATTAATCAAATACAATTTCAAAATCAATATATAAAACAAAATAAGAAGTTGTTGATAAAAGTAACAGTGAAATCATAGTCCATACACACACTACTAAAGAACTACTACTTTGGCTATAATTTCTTCTTATTTCAAGTAAAGTTAACCACGCGAATAAAAAAAATGCAATAAGACATAAGAGTTTAATTTCCTCTACCTACATATAAACTAACTTTCACTTTATAAGAGTTTAATTATTTTTTATTAAATAATTAATATAATATTTTATAATATGGTGAGATCTTTTAATTTTCTTTTCATTTATGTAGGGACACTGTGACCAAGAGAATAAATTGTGAGTAGGGTCAAATTCATGTATATACTATGGGGGCAAATAAATTTTTTTACTTTGCACTAAATGAAAGTTTTTGAAAAGTCAGTGCCCCCACAATAATGCACTACTTAAATCCGGCCCTGCAATATATGATATGGTTCATTACAATGGGTATGAGATTAAGATGAATAATAAAAAGTTTAAAATAACAAAAAGATGAAATGAAGTTATTTTAATACTACTAGGAAAATATTGTAGACATATATTTGATACCGAGATATAAATCCTAAATCTTCTAAACCATATAATATATATATATATATATTATAATGGGATGGTAAGTAATTAGGTTAATACCCATTGCCTTTTGCCCAGCGGGAGAGCTGGCATAGTTGTACAGCCTCATTGGATGCATGGCAAGCAAGAAGCAGATAGTTTCTTGGTTTTACCATCCATGCAAATCTCATGAATAATGCTGAGTACACACACATCACTGCACTATCAAACATTATAATTAAAATCAAGAAATTAAAGACGCAAACTAATGTTAGTTTCAACATGTCATATAAGAACATTATATTATTTCAAGTTAGCAAAAATAATAACCAGATTATAATTTTCAACCTGCTGTCATGTTGCCAGAGATCATTTCTGCAGGTTTTTTCATGTCCGCCAATCCCTTTAAACCAAACATATAGATGAAAAGATTTAGTCTTAATGTTGATTATTTTAGATGAGACCTTTTGATAGTGGTTATTAGAATAATAGGGTATCATATGAAAATGAGATGCTTAAAGATAAGGCTTCGTAAAATTCATATGACATGATGATCTACTCCCCTAATTATTAGCCTTCTTTGGGGTAAGTTAATGTAAAGTTTGAATGGATATTCAAATATGGAAAATATTACTTGTATATTATAATGAGAAAAATTTAAAAATTAATTAACAATTTTAATTTATATTAATCAATATTTTTAATTAATAACTTCATATTTTTAGTTTAATATCATATTTTTAATCAATACTTTTAAATATTATTAGTTAATTGCTGATTATAAACAATAAATTATGATGATCGATTCTATAGTATTGCTCTATTTAGAATTGGTGTACAAGTTTTTAGACACACACTTTGTAACTATTGATTCAATTGTATAATTCACGTTTTTTATTTTCATCTGTTCTATTCTTAAATTTAATAGCCGGTTCAAATAACATACACTGAAATAAGTATATAAATAGGAGCCTATGGTATCTATGAGTACAGTAACTAAATAACGTTAGCAATTATTAAAAAGTATTGCTAAAATTAAAAATATATTTTTTCTAACATTTTTTATTTTTATTTTCAAATTGAAAATACTGTTAAATTATAAAAAATAATATTATTTTAATTTTAATAATATTTTTTAAGTATTACTAAAATTATATAGTTATTATAAGAGTATATACCCATTTTGGTCTTCAAAGAATTTCAAACCAGACACTTTAGTCCTCAATTAAAATTAATTACTCGATTGGTCCCTAACAATTAATTCCGTCAGTCACTTAGGTCCTTAGCTCCCGTCAACTCTAACGGAAGACAAAATGGTCCCTAACAACTCTAACATTGGACAAAATGATCCCTGACAACTCTAACAAAAGACAAAATGATTCCCGACCCTTTTATTCGAAAATGATATTATTCTTTCCCATTTTTATCATACCTGGCATAACCGTAATATTCATACTCTCATTCTTCACCTTCATAGTCTTCTTTTCTATCTTTTTCTTAGTACGGTCATGAGGTGCTAAAAGTTAGTGGTGGTGTAATTACCACACGTGTCGCACCTACTTCAACATGTCATGGACCACATACTTCCTAAATCTTTGTGACTGGTACATCTACCTCCTCTGCACTTCACCCACCAGAAGCATTCACTTCCACGTCTTCGATAACATCACCTCCAACCATGACAACATCCACAACATCCTCAAAACCAATTTCCACAACTAACCTCAGGGCACACCTTTCTCCATTCTCTACCAAACAATATAGATTTTTGGACATTAAGACATCATGAGAAGATTCTCCTTCGACATCATATGCAAATTCTCATTTGAAATAGACATCGAGTGCTTCATTCCTTCTTTCTCGGAGTCCAAGTTAGCAGACAATTTCGACCTCGCATCCAAGCTATCAGTACAACGAGCAATGTCGCCGTTGCGGCTTATATGGAAACTAAAGTGATTACTGAACATTGGTTCGAAGAAGACGCTGAAGGAAGCGATCAGAGTGGTGGACAATGTGGTGTCATGGAGATGATAGGGCAGAGGAGGAGAGAGATGACAACGACGACGACGAGTCTTAACAGATCAGACTTGTTGTCTAGATTCATAGGATCCATGAAAGACGACAAGTAGTTGAGAAACATAGTCATTAATTTTCTGAGTATGAATTTGTTGAGAACAAGTTGATGATTTTTTTCCTTATGAACATTAAAGTTATAGAGTGTGCATTGTGTAGCTTGAAGTTACAGTGTTAGACTATTAGTGTTATGCAAGATATGATAGAAATTGGGAGATAACAGTGTCGTTTCTGAACAAAGGAGATCAGGGACCATTTTGTCCCCTATTAGAGTTGTCAGGGACCATTTTGTCCCCTATTAGAGTTGGAGACGATATATACTCTTATTATAACTACTATAATGATAAACATAATAGCAACGTATATGCACCATATAAATATATTTTTCCAGTATTTACTATCTTGTTTAAAAAAAATGCAAAAGTATCAAGTATATTATTATTTAAATTTTAAGAGAGTCAAATTGAATTGGATCAAATTGTAAGGAAAATTAAATCAGTAGTGTAATTTGTTCTCTTGAAAAAAATTCACTATATAAGTATAAATAGAGAGAATGAAAGTAGTGTGACATACAGCAGCCACAAAGCCCCAATTAGCAACAGGTCCCCAGAAGTGTGTTGTTTTGGGACCAACTGGACTATTTAAAAATGCTCGAAAAGAGGAACCCATGACCTGATCTTTAATCCTGGTCGATGCTTGAACAATTCTGATATATATTGTCAATGAACATAAGTTAGGCAATTAAATAATATGATAAACAAAAATTTTATGTGTACACAAAAATCTGCTACTAAATTAATTATAATGTATTTGTGTATAAATATATATGTTATTTAATTTATTTTTAATGTATATTTTATATGAGTGATTGATTTAATAGATAATTTTATATGTATAGATAATAATATGCTTGTAGTTGTATAATAAATAATGTATCATATCAATAATATAAATATATAATATTATTATGAAAGAATTTTCTTTTCCTTTTTCTTTTCTTGTTTAATTGAGTTTAGGAGAAAGAAAAATGTTATTGCTCAGTTACTTGTTAGAATAAGGTCAGATTTGATTATTATTATTGTAGTTCTTTACAAGAACATCAACTTATGAAACTTTTAAGACAAATGTAATAGCATAAATAACACCTAATAAACAATGGTTATGATTGGTTAGGCCAATGATCAAGCAATCAAGCATCGCTGAGTAACAAAGAAACAATACAACTTCACCTTATATATATAAATATAGCAAAAGATTTCCTCAAGTAGAAGACAATCACATCTACCATGTTGATTTAGAACGGTAACATGATGGCTAATAAGAAAGATAATGAGTTCACCTGATGGTTAATTAAGCCTCTTGGAGCAAGAATGTTACGAAAAATTAAATGAGAAAGTACATAGACAAAAGGGAAGAAAAGCTAAGCCAAAGAGAGAGTAGTTGAATTGAATTTCTTAGACATTAATCAAGAACTCGTCAAATAAGTATTTTTATGTTGGATGGTAAGGAAAAGGAATAGGGGTAGTAAGGTGTGGAGGACCATAGGACCAAACTAGATTCGCCATCCACCATTAACCATCTTTAACGACAAGGTGGCTATATTAATTAATTAACTTTTATTAATATGGGCTTCGAACTTAGAAGGCCATGTTCATTAACTTGTTGGATCGGAGTTCAATGTGAATTTCGCATTAAGCCTAAAGATTATGACCTAAGAGGTGTTAGTATCCCGTGTCTAATATTAATTATAAAAAGTTAACCAAATTGGGTTAGTCTAGTGGTTAGCTCACTAGTCTGCTTAAGCAAGTGTCGAGAGTTCGAATCCTGCCTTGTGCATGCAGCAATCTATTGGCCAGCGACAAACCCTTAAATGGAGTTCAGTACTGTGACGGATTAGTCCTTGACCTATCCAGTTGAGGGATACCATCGAAAACAAAAAAAAAATTATAAAAAGTTAAAAATAGGAATATGAAGGATAGTGATAGCTTAGACTCAAAGAAATCGGAATAACAAGACTTGAATTATGTTATAACTACTCCACTTGTAACAGATTTCTATTACTAATTCTAGGTAGTTATTCTGTTTAGTCTAACTACTATAAATAGCATTAGTGTATCACAACACAATTTCTAAGGATATCATTCATTCATGTACATTCACTAATAAATACAAGAGTTCTATTCAGTATCACTCTATTCGATCTTTATAATTCTCTTACCTTCAAATCTTGGAACCATTGCTAGTTTTTCTTCAGTTTTTCAATTCTGCAGCAATCTTGACATGGTATCCAAAACCACATAGTTGCAACTATGGCAATGATCTTAGCTAGTCCTTCCAATTCAAAGTATCTTCTACCAATGATCTCAGACAAGCTCAACGAAAACAATTTTCTAACATGGAAACAAGCTGTAATCATCATAGTTGAAAGTCAGAATCTTAAAGGCTACTTTAAGAAAAACATCCTTGAACAAATGATTAATTCAGGAGATCCAGCAAAGTCATCGATGCAAAGACAAAATAAAAAACTTACAAGAAATGGAAACTCCAAGATAAGTCACCGATGACATGACTACTTCTTGCATCTTTACATACAAGCTTTAAGAACAAGGCAGTTCATTGCAAATACTTCTATGAAATGTGGGAAACGATTATTGAGTATTTCACATCATCATCAAGAGTAAGCACTACAAAAAAAATGTTAAATATCGTCAGATTTATCATTGGACGTTAGCGGTGGATTTACTGTCGAATTTAGTTTTTCGACGGTAAATTTACTGGTAATAATTGAATAAAAAATAATATGAAAAATTGTCGTCGAGATTACCGTAGAATTTAATATTGAATTTATTCATTGGTAATTCCTAATTAGTGCAATGCTGCATTTTGGTCACTTTCAAAATGTTATCGTCAGATTTTTTCATCGATAAATCTGACAGTAATCTTGCCCTAAATTTGAACTGCGAACCCTCTCCTCCTCATTTTCGAACATATCTCTCTCACACACACAAATCATCTCCGGCAGGCTCTCCACCAGTATTGGCCACCACCAACAACATTCAAAGACTGCGTGAACTTTTTGCATCGCATTGGGCACTAATTTTTATCTCCATTGACAACATTTTTTGAATTTGGCATTATATATTGCTGTCTCTTATATAATTTCTACGGATTTATTTTAGTTTTGCAAGTTTTATTAGTATGGAGTACCTCCGCTAATAATTCCATTTTATATATTTGAGCTTACATTGATGGATATTTTGATATGATTATTAGGTACCTCTCGGAGAAGAAGGGTAAAGCTTCATCCAAGTAACTTCATCCTCAATTTAATTTGCTTCTCTTCTAGGGAGGAGAGATATGAGACCGTGTGCATATATATGGTTTTTCATATACATGAATACATAGTTTTGATTATATTCTATCTTGTTTACAACCAATGTAAAATATTGGAGTAAAGTATTGTTTTTGTCCCCAACATTTGGGGTAAATTCTATTTGTGTCCCTAACGTTTAAATCGTCCTATTTGTATCCCTAACGTTTTTAAAAGTGATTCAATGTTATCCTACCGTCAATTACACATCATGAACGCTTTAGTTTGAGTTTTAAAAATCTCTTCTTGAAGTTAGAATACAAATGTCTAGGATAGAATCGATGATCCACTCCGAAAAATAGCTCATCAAAAGTTGAAACTAATTCCTACAACGTTTACATAATTCATTTTTCTAGGGACATAATTGAATCTAAATACAAATAGTGGGTATAATATTAAAATCGAACACGTCCAAGTGAGATTTAATTGAGAATGAATACATCCAAGTGAGAATAATTGAAAAATATAATCTGATTTGTTAGTATAATTGATAGTAGGATAATATTGAATTACTTTTATAAACGTTAAGGATACAAATAGGACGATTTAAACGTTAGGAACACAAATAGGACTTACCCCAAACGTTGGGGACAAAAACAATACTTTACTCTAAAATATTGTGTTCTATTTGTTTATTGACCATTTTTGTATAGGAATTTTTTTTCCTTCCACTCTTCTTTCGTGCGAGTTTCTGATAATGAAAAAAGAACATGATGTTAATTATATTATATATGTATTATAAAGTGTTTGACTTAGCAACATTTCTCCACAAAACTATGATTAACCTATCAAATTTGATGCACATTCATAAGTGCTAATTTAAACCGTTGCTATCTTATTAATTTGCGACGATTTTAGAAACAGACCCTAAGATTTTGCCACTATTTTCCACCTGTGTTATAGTATATATAGGAATGTAGAAAAGTCTTAAATATCTAAAAAATATAAATGTGATTTATATTTACAATCAAATTTTGTAAACAATATTAAAATTTTACTAACTTGTTTCTAGCTTTGCTGATTTGTATTTCAAAAAAAATAAAGGAGAAACAAGAGATATTTTTTTTGGTGGCCAGAAACAAGAGATATTGTATACATAATTACATATTGTCTGCTATTAACTTAATTAATAAATGAATTTATATCTATTTGAGTAGCTAGAAAAAGATAAGAATGATTGAGATACAATAAAAAAAATTAACAAAATGAAAATTACTTTATTTATTATTTATTAGTTAGCGTTAGAATAATTATAAAATTTTGGATATAATAAATATATAATTATAAATATTATATATATAAATTTATAGATATTAAATTACATAAGATTATTTAGTTTATTTTTTCTTTTTATAATTTTATTCTGAAAGCTAGACCTTGCTGCTCTTTCCCTGGTTCATCACGAGTATCATAACCACAAAAATAGATGAGAATAATACATTTTCGTCCATGAAATAAAGATTTAAAATAATAAATTAATATTCTGAAATTTTATTTTTTAGGTGTGTGCGTGCTATAAGTGTCTTCTAAATTTTAGATATAAAACTCAAAAGTAAAAGAATAGATTCCATCTTCTTCTACGCATCAAACAATCCTTCTTTGTTTTATTCTTTATAGTGGCTGATGTGTTCATATAAAGACGATATATGTATAGTCACCTCCTTTAGAGTTCTTCAAATGAATTGGAAGAGAGAACCGTCAACCACGAGCAGCAACTGTGTTGGGCGCCGCAGCGGCAGACACTGCAGCATTGATAGCGGCACCGCGGAGGAACGAAAACAAACCAACTGGCTGAGATTGGGAGCCCTCTTTCTGCTCAAGAAACAGATCCTCCGGAACCCTAAGCGCTGCATGTGCGACGACGACGGAGACACCAACGAGCATGGCGGAGAAGACAACGGTTCCAACGGAAGTGAGGAACACAACGAAGACGGTTAAAACGGTTAGGAGTGAGAGCGTCTCGAAGTCGGAGAAGGTGCGTCCAAGAAGGACCAAAGGTATGTCGGAGGGACGGAGGAGGTAGAGAGAGAGCCATGCGGAGAGGAGGAGAAGGAGGATTACGAGGGAGGAAGGGTTGGAGAGGAGACATACAGCGACGGTGAGCAAAACGACGGCGTAGTAGTTGATGCGGAAGTATGGGAGGTTCTTGCGGAGACGAAGGGTGCCATCGGAGAAGGACTGCGGCGTCGAGAACGAGGAGCGGTCGAGGAGCTCAGACCAGGGGCGACGGCGGCTAAGGGCGTGGCGGACGGAGTCGGAGGAGTTTGCGAGGATTCCTCGGAGGGCCACCTGGGCGGTGGCGGTGGATGGAGGGTTTGAGGTGGTGGTGGAGGAAATGGGGAGGAGGGTTTGAGAGAGAGTTGATGATGCCATTGGTGGTTAGAGACAGAGTACAGAGAGGGAATGAGAGGGTTGCAAGAGATTGAAAAATATATTTGAGTTTTATCAAACGTTTTTTTTTTTAATTTGTACTACTAAGAGGTTTCACTCTCAGTTTTATGTAATCAAAATCAAGGACATAAAAGGGGGGAAGAGGTTTGAATATTTGATGGAGATAGCAATACATATACTCTGAGTTTTATGTAATCAAAATCAAGGACATAACAGGGGGAAGAGGTTTGAATATTTGATAGAGATAGAAATACATGTTATGCAAAAGATAATAAATTGTGATAGGTGAAAATTGACGTGTAGTGTAATTGATAATTAAAAATTATTAAATAATATAATATATTTAATTAAATTATTATTTCTTCAAAGCAAAATTTTCTTTTGTTGTTGATATATACTTTTGATTTTTTTTGTTTATTCTTTTTTAAATTTTTTATTGTTTAGTAACTTCTTAGTAATTTGAGTTTAAAAAGTTGAAAACTTTTCGTAATAAAAAGGCAAAAAGTAGGGGATTAAAATCCAAAAACATATATTGTTTGTAGATGAGTTGTGCATATATACAGGAATACACAAAAAACTTTATTCATTTAATTAATTGTTGAATTATATCACATTATATAGATAATTAAGCTTACCAAATTTTAAAATATTTTTATGTTAATAGATGTACTAAAAGTTTTTAATACGGGTAGTGATATGGATCAGAAATTTGCAAGTCAAGGTGGTTGTCGGATCATCTGATTAGAGCCGGGGGTAGTACCTGCAAAGACACTCGGACACTTAAATCAGAATGAATCTATGAGGTGTATGTGAGTAGAATGAGCAGCGTACTTGTTATCATGTCTTATCTTGTTAGCTAAGATAAAAAAGAGTATTTGAATTTCGAATACTGGTTTGGGCTGTTATGCTTCCCGAGCCGGGTTGGGCTATGACAATGGCTTGGGCCCGGGTATGATGACTTGGGGAAAGGGGACTTGGAACCGGGTCCATAACAATTGCCCCGAGCGAGAGAGCGGGTGGGATCGGTCTTGCTGCTTGGGAGTGCCTGGTTATGCAAATCCTGAGGCGGGGTGTTCGTGAGTGCGCGAAGAGAGTCCTCCCCGCATGTCCTGGACTGGATTTGTGCGCATGAGCCTCTGTTTACCAAGTTTGTGGGTTTGGCTGTCCTTCTCTGATTTTTAGATGGATCTCCTGAATTAGATTTTGACCGCGCCGTCCCAACTGCATCCAAATAGCTGGGCGGCTATTTGGACATTTGAGTTGGTTTGTAATTTTCTAGAGTTGTCGGCTCGGGTCGACGTTTTCCTCTTTTTCTTCTTTTAAAAGATAATTAATACTTGGGTAGAAAACTCAAAGTTTAGATTTATTAACTTGCATATACTTTTATTTTTAATCATGTCTTTGGTTTTGATTTGAATTTTGATAATGTCTCTAGTGTTTATGCAACAAAATCGTAACTCTTGCTTTTAGATGTACATTCGAATGTTCATGCATATATAGTTGCTTATTGTAATTTTTCAAGATCTATATGTTTTATATATTTAAAAATTGAGAAGCTCACTAAGAGGTATTTTATTTTATTTTATTTGAATACCAATTTATTATTATTTCATATTGAGGCTGTTTATTCAGAAAAGTATAATTGACTAAGCTATTGAAAAGGCATGTTGCTCCATGCAAAAAATTTTAAGCCTATTGTTATTTTTTTTTCAAATATAAGTTGAGATATTTTTGTTTAACGTTTCAAATTATTTGCTGATATTTAATGCTGGTGAATTTTTGTTTTTTTTTTTTAATATTTTGATAATAATATTAGTAATATCCTTGGTGGTACTTAGTTTATTAAGATGCGCAGAATAGGTCGTTACACGAAAAAATAAAAGTTAGACTCAGCATGTTAGCAACCTAAAACAGGATCTGCTGCAGCTTCATCCGTGCATAAAGTGCATTGCCTATTCCTCCTCCAGTGGTGTTGGTGCTCCCGCAACCTCATCTTTACGCCTCGTTCAACCGCCCCGTATTGAATCACTGTCTGCTCCACAGACTTGCACGAATGATGCTCAAAACTCGAAGTCAGGCGATGAAAACTTAGACCCAGAGACCGATGTGGTAGATTCTTTTGAGTAACACGTTGACAACTTATTTGCTGCATCAGAGGCTCCAAGGCAAGGGACGCAAGACCACCGAATTTTGTAATGTAGGAGAGTTTGGTTATGTGCAATTTCTGTGATTTTCAATACCTAATGTTGTAGTTCAAGAAATGCTGGTGTTTCTTTGCACAATCTCAAGGACCTTATGAATATGGATAAATGGCCTTTATTACAGTGCAGTGGACATGTCTGAATCTTAAACAATTATGGATACAGTAGTCTCCAAGTCTTAATTATATACAAGTATGGATAAACGGGTTTGTGCTGTATGTCTAATTGATTCACATTGCATGCACTTTCAAGATAACATATTAGAGTGTTACTTGATGGATTATTTGTAAATTGTAACCCATAAATGTAAGAGAGGCATCTGGTTTTGAAAAAGCTCGACATAGTTTTATATATAATTACTATAATGATATTACTTTTGTGTACTCAGTTTAATGGCAGTGGATTAAATGCTTCTCTTAATTACAATATAGATTAAATGTTAGAGCTAGGCATAGATAAAATTTTTATTTGTTTAATGACTTAATCTTAATGCAAAATTCCCTTATATTAGCATTCTATCAGGTATTTCCATATCCAATTACAGTGTTTTTTTTAGACAGTTAGTATGACAGTTAACAATTCTTATTTACATGACAAAACCTAATTAAATTCAATATAAAAGGGTTTTCCACGGGTAGTGCATACATGCTAGCAATTGTTCTTGTTATTTTTGGCTGGGTGGAATATACCATCAACTCATCACGTTTGACATGATTGTATTTGAATGTTCATGTAGGAACAACAGCAAAAACAACTTGATTTGATTCTTGCAATTGGGAAGACTACTAAGCTGTGGGAAATCAAACGGGAAACTAGTAAAAAACATGAAACTACATTAGAAACACCTAATTTGGCTGATGGCGAGGTAAAGCAGAAGGAAGTTCACCAAATTTGAGGTTTAAATTTAGCTAAGGAGAGAAAAATCCTGGATCCTAGAAGTGACAATTGGAAAATAGTGAAGATTTGAAGCACATATCTTTGTACAACATTGTTACATTGTTGCTGTGTATAGCAATGATCAATCATCACACATATCTCCTACTTATCCTGCAGCCACCAGGATTCTCAGATGGAGGATATTTCTGTTGATCTCGATGACTCAAATGAAGACTATTTAGACGAGTATGAGTAAGGTTATTTACTTTGCTTTGAATATTTTGTATTATTAGTGGATAACAATTTAGAAGAATATAAGTTTGAGTTTAGTTATTTATGTTGTCTTGAATATTTATGTTAAAAGATTATTTATTATTTTGATAAGTTTATAAATTCATTGTCTAATATTTAGCATAAATTTTATTTTTATATCTAAAAGTTTAGTTGCCTCATTATTAATATTTAGTATAAATTTTAATTTTATATTTAAAAGTTTATTTGCATTAAATGTCTACTATATTTCAAATGAAAAAAATATGGCTATTAAAATCGACGACACTCTTGTCGCTTTTTAAATTTAAAATAGACAAAAGAAAATAAAAAATTGACGACATGTTTGTCGGTATCTTAATAATTAAATCGCCGACTACTTTATCAATTTTAATGTATCAAATATTGACAGACGCCTTGTCGATTTTATATAATATTATCGACGGCAACTTTTTGTCGATTTTATTGAATATGTAAAAATCTTAAACTCATATTATCGACGAAAATGGTGTCGTTTTTATTGAAAACTTATCGACGGCCCAGCAAACCGTCGATTTTATTAGAATTTTAAAAAATTGACACGGTAAAAAGCGACAACTTATGCCGTTGATTTTGCGTCAATTTTTAATATTATCGACGGCAAAACCATCGATTTGGCCGTCGATTTTAACGGTGTTTCTTGTAATGAGTGTGTACAATTAATTATGATACCGATACACATTTTTCAAAAAATAATTGGACTTTCATACGACAAATAATTTTGTTGAGTTCAAATCTTATCTGCGAGTCTCCAAATTAAGAACGTCAAATTTTTAATCCTAATCAAACAGTTTAAACCCTCTTAACTCAAATTTAAATAAGATAATGGGCTAATAAATTTCTCAGATTGCAGCTTATTGTATAATTAGATTACCAACACTAACTTTGCAAAATCAGACTCCATATGAAAAAAATGTTTCATCAATAACTTGATTATAATTTTTTAAAAGAATTTGGATGCACTTGTTATCCTCTACTAAGATTATATAATAAGTGCAAGGTTGATTATAAGTCACATATTTGTCTATTTTTGAGTTATGATTTTAACTATAAAGGCTACAAATATTTGTCTCCATATGGTAAGCTTCATATATCTACAAGGTTGCGAGAACCGGACCGGTCAATGAACCGGTGAGGTTATTGGTTCAATGGTTCAATGGTTCGACCGGGGTTCAATCGGGGTTCAACCGGTTTAATTAAATATTAAATAAAATTATTAAAAAACCTAAAAATAATTTTAAATATATTAATTTAATAAAAAACCGTTAAAAAACCGTTAAAAAATTGGCCGGTTCGACCGGTTTACCGGTTAACCGGCCGGTTCGACCGGTTTTTTACCGGTTTTTTGCTGGCCGGTTTTTGAGCTTACCCGGACCGGTTAACTGACCGGTTCCCGGTTTTTCCGGTTGAACCGGCCGGTCCGGTCCGGTTTTCAGAACCATGTATATCTATGAATGTAGTATTTGATGAACTCAAAATTCCTTACTCTACAATATTTTCTAAAGCTCACACTAATCAATTTTCTGATTCTTCTAAAGAAACTTATTCTACTCATCAATTCGTAGTTGTCCCTACTCTAAAATCATCAAAACAGATTTTACCACAACAAACTACTTCTCAATCATTACCACATATCTTAAACTTACCTTCTAATATTTCAACCATTACAGTATCAACAACTCCAACAACTCAGCATACTTATTCTTTTTTTCTTGGCCAAATACCAATCTCAAGCATTGAAATTAAACTACCTCAAGTCACTGCAGCCTCACCACCACCACCACCAACCCAAAAATTTAACTCTCATTCTATGACAACAAGGTCCAAATCTGGACAACACAAACCCTCATCTCACTTGTCACGACTAACAACCTCAAATAAAGATCCAACTTTTTCTTAATCTTCTTAAAATAGCACATCAAACTCTCAAACATCCACATTGGAGAAAGACAATGGAGACAAAATATAATACTCTTTCAAGATGTAAGACTTTGGAACTAGTAGCACTTCCTCCCAATGTTATTATCAATGGTAGTAAATGGGTTTTTTCTCTCAAGAAAAACCAAGAAGGGCACATAGGTCAATATAAGGCTAGGCTTGTAGCCAAAGGTTTTTACCAAAGGGAAGGAGTTGATTTTGATCAAACTTTCTCCCATGTGGTGAAGCCACAAACAATTCAAATTCTTATTCCCTTAGTATTGTTAAATGATTGGTAAATGTGACAATTTGATTTTGACAATGTATTTTTAAATGGAGAACTGATGCACGAAATTGTGATCATCAACAATGGCGCCAAAAACTTGGTAGCGCTCTTAAACGTGAATCACACTTTGTCACAACTCCGCACAACTAACCAGCAAGTGCACTGGGTCGTTCAAGTAATACCTTAGTTGAGTAAAGGTCGATCCCACGGAGATTGTTAGTATGAAGCAAGCTATGGTCATATTGTAAATCTCAGTTAGGCAGATAATAAATGGTTATGGAGTTTTTGTAATTAATAATAAATAAAGCATAAAATAAAGATAGAGATACTTATGTAATTCAATGGTGGAAATTTCAGATAAGTACATAGAGATGCTAGTTCCTGTTGAATCTCTGCTTTCCTACTGCTTTCATCCAATTCTTCATACTCCTTTCCATGGCAAGCTGTATGTAGGGCATCACCGTTGTCAATGGCTACTTTCCATCCTCTTAGTGAAAAAGGTCCAAATGCTCTTGTCACAGCACGGCTAATCATCTGTCGGTTCTCGATCATGTCAGAATAGAATCCATTGATTCTTTTGCGTCTATCACCACGCACAACAATCGCGAGTTTGAAACTCGTCACAGTCATTCAATCCCTGAATCCTACTCGGAATACCACAGACAAGGTTTAGACTTTCTGGATTCTCAAGAATGGCCGCCAAAGGGTTCTAGCTTATACCACGAAGATTCTGATTAAGGAATCCAAGAGATACTCGCTCGTTCTAAGGTAGAACGGAAGTGGTTGTCAGTCACGCGTTCATAGGTAAGAATAATGATGAGTGTCACGGATCATCACATTCATCATGTTGAAGTGCAACGAATATCTTAGAACAAGAATAAGCTGAATTGAATAGAAAATAGTAGTAATTGCATTAATTCTCGAGGTACAGTAGAGCTCCACACCCTTAATCTATGGTGTGTAGAAACTCCACCGTTGAAAATACATAAGTGATGGTCCAGGCATGGCCGAATGGCCAGACCCCATAAACGTGATCAAAAGATCATAAGGTGAACAAAAATAATCCAAAGATGTCTAATACAATAGTAAAATGTCCTATTTATACTAGACTAGTTACTATGATTTACAGAAATAAGTCTAAATGCAGAAATCCACTTCCAGAGCCCACTTTGGTGTGTGCTTGGGCTGAGCTTGAGCTTTACACGTGCAGAGGCTTCTTTTGGAGTTAAACGCCAAGTTGTAACGTATTTTTGGCGTTTAACTCTGGTTTGTGACGTGTTTTTGGCGTTTTACTCCAGAATGCAGCATAGAACTGGCGTTGAACACCAGTTTGCGTTGTCTAAACTCAAACAAAGTATGGACTATTATATATTTCTGGAAAGCTCTAGATGTCTACTTTCCAACGCCGTTGAGAGCGTGGCATTTGGAATTTTGTAGCTCCAGAAAATTAATTTCGAATGCAGGGAGGTCAGAATCCAACAGCATCAGCAGTCCTTTGTGAGCCTCCTATCAAACTTTTGCTCAGGTCCCTCAATTTCAGCCAGAAAATACCTAAAATCATAGAAAAACACACAAACTCATAGTAAAGTCCAGAAATGTGAATTTTGCATAAAAAAATAATAAAAACATCCCAAAAAGTAACTAGATCCTACTAAAAACTACCTAAAAATAATGCCAAAAAGCGTATAAATTATCCGCTCATCACAACACCAAACTTAAATTGTTGCTTGTCCCCAAGCAACTGAAAATCAAATAGAATAAAAAAGAAGAGAATATACTATAAATCCCAAAAATATCAATGAATATTAGTTTTAATTAGATGAGCGGGACTTGTAGCTTTTTGCTTCTGAACAGTTTTGGCATCTCACTTTTTCCTTTGAAGTTCAGAATGATTGGCTTCTATAGGAACTCAAAGTTCATATAGTGTTAATTAATTCTCCTAGTTAAGTATGTTGATTCTTGAACACAGCTACTTTTATGAGTCTTGGCCGTGGCCCTAAGCACTTTGTTTTCCAGTATTACCACCGGATACATAAATGCCACAGACACATGACTGGGTGAATCTTTTCAGATTGTGACTCAGTTTTGCTAAAGTCCCCAGCTAGAGGTGTCCAGTGCTCTTAAGCACACTCTTTTTGCTTTGTATCACGACTTTAACCACTCAGTCTCAAGCTTTTCACTTGGACCTGCATGCCACAAACACATGGTTAGGGACAGCTTGATTTAGCCGCTTAGGCCTGGATTTTATTTCCTTGGGCCCTCCTATCCATTGATGCTCAAAGCCTTGGATCCTTTTTACCCTTGCCTTTTGGTTTTAAGGGCTATTGGTTTTTTCTGCTTGCTTTTTCTTTTTCTTTCTAATTTTTTTCGCCACTTTTTTTTCGCAAGCTTTGTTCTTCACTACTTTTTCTTGCTTCAAGAATCAATTTTATGATTTTTCAGATTATCAATAACATTTCTCTTGTTCATCATTCTTTCAAGAGCCAACAATTTTAACATTCATAAACAACAAGATAAAAAATATGCACTGTTCAAGCATTCATTCAGAAAATAGAAAGTATTGTCACCACATCAATATAATTAAACTAAATTCAAGGATAAATTCGAAACCCATGTACTTCTTGTTCTTTTGTATTAGAAACATTTTTCATTTAAGAGAGGTGAAGGATTCATGGAATTATTCATAGCCTTAAGACATAGACACTAAATACTAATGATCATGAAGTAAAGACACAAACATAGATAAACATATAGCATAGGAACCGAAAAACAGAGAAATAAGAACAAGGAATGAGTCCACCCGTAGTGATGATGGCGTCTTCTTCTTGAAGGACCAATGGCGTCCTTGAGCTCCTCTATGTCTCTTCCTTGCCTTTGTTGCTCCTCCCTCATAGCTCTTTGGTCTTCTCTAATCTCATGGAGAATGATGGAGTGCTCTTGGTGCTCTACCCTTAGTTGGTCCATGTTATAACTCAAGTCTTCTAGAGAAGTGTTGAGTTGTTCCCAATAGTTGTTTGGAGGAAAATGCATCTCTTGAGGCATCTCAGGATTTCTTGATGATGAGCTTCCTCATGTGACTCTTGAGATCCATGAATGGGCTCTCTTATTTGCTCCATCCTCTTTTTAGTGATGGGTTTATCCTCTTCAATGAGAATGTCTCCTTCTATGATAACTCCAGCTGAGTAGCATAGATGGCAAATAAGATGAGAAAAAGCTAGCTTTGCCATGGTGGAGGACTTTTCGGCTATTTTGTAGAATTCAAGAGAGATGACTTCATGAACTTCTACTTCCTCTTCAATCATGATGCTATGGATCATGATGGCCCGATCCACAGTAACTTCGGATCGGTTGCTAGTGGGGATGATGGAGCGTTGGATGAACTCCAACCATCATCTAGCCACAGGCTTAAGGTCCAGTCTTCTTAATTGAACCGGCTTGCCTTTTGAGTCTCTTTTCCATTGAGCTCCTTCCACACATATGTCCATAAGGACTTAGTCCAACCTTTGATCAAAGTTGACCCTTCTAGTGTAGGGGCGTGCATCTTCTTGCATCATAGGCAAGTTGAATGCCAACCTCACATTTTCCGGACTGAAATCTAAGTATTTCCCCCGAACCATTGTAAGATAATTCTTTGGATTCGGTTCATACTTTGATCATGGTTCCTAGCAGGGACGGATCCACTCTTTAGGGTGTGGGGGCAAGCGCCCCCACTACAATTTGAAATTTTATTGAGTAGTATATAATAATAATATTTATTTGTCCTCACTAAATTATTAAATTTGATCCCACAATAATTTTTTATTTAACTTTCGATACTTGATAGCCAAATTAAGAACTTTATATTAGATGTCCGTTATAATGATCAAGTTTCAAATTTAAATAAGATTGATGTTTTTTCTTAGAAATTGACTCGAAAGAATATTATCTATCCATTTGTATTTCTTCTTTTAAAATTAGCTTTAGTTTTTTTATAATAACTACACTAATTAAATGAACTTTTTCAACTATGAATAATATCATCGAGAGCTAATTGTATGAAAGTTGAGTTTTAAATGATTGTTTAACAACATATACAAAAAAAAAGACATTTCAATTATATTATCAATGTTTTAAAATATGAAATGTAAAAAATTAAATTTTAAATTATATGTTATTATTTAAATTACTATTTTAGTATTTAAATTTGTAATTAGATATTTTAAAACCTAATCATATTTTACAATAACAAAATATAATTATAACAACAATTATGCTACGTATACATAAAATAATCATTTGTACAGAATAAATCTTAAAATACAAATTTTAAAATACAAAATACACATTAAAAATAAGTTAAATGATATATGTATTTATACACAAATTTATAGTAGATAATTTGATGGCTAATTTTTTATGTAAATGTAATATTTTTATTATAAAAATTATTATCATATTATATATTTCGCCCCCACTATCAAAATTTTCTGGATCCGTCACTGGTTCCTAGTCATCCATGCATTGGCATAGAACTCTTAAACCATTAGGCTTCTGACTTGTTGAATGGGGTTGGTTAGAACTTCCCAACCTCTTCTTTGGATCTCATGTCGGATCTTCGGATACTCATTTTTTCTTGAGCTTGAAAGGAACCTCAGGGATCACCTTCTTCTTGGACACAACTTCATAGAAGTGGTCTTGATGGACCTTTGAGATGAATCTCTCCATCTCCCATGATTCGGAGGTGGAAGATTTTGTCTTCCCTTTCCCTTTTCTAGAGGTTTTTCCGGCCTTAGTTGCCATAAGTGGTTATGGAAAAATAAAAAAGCTATGCTTTTACCACACCAAACTTAGAATATTGCTCGTCCTCGAGCAAGAGAAGAAAGAAGAGAAGAAGAAGAAGAAAAAATGGAGGAGAGGGAGAGAGGTGTGTATTCGGACAAGGGGGAGAAGAGAGGGTTGTGTTGTGTAAAAATGAAGAAGGAAAGAGGGGTTTATATAGTGGAGGGAGAGGGGTTAAGGTTCGGCCATAATGGGTGGGTTTGGGTAGGAAAGGGATTTTGAATTTGAAGGTAGGTGGGGTTTATGAGGAAGAGTGGATGGATGTGAGTGGTGAAGAGGTGATGGGGAAGAGAGATTGAGGTGATTGGTGAAGGGTTTTTGGGGAAGAGTGTTATTGGATTGTGTGAAGAAGAGAGAAGGTAAATTGAGGTAGGTAGGGATCCTGTGGGGTTCACAGATCCTGAGGTGTCAAGGATTATCATTCATGCACCAATGAGGCGTGTAAAATGCCTTCTGCATGCAATTCTGGCATTTAACTCCAGATTGATGCTTGTTTCTGGCGTTAAACGCCAGTTCTATGCTTGTTTTGGGCGTTCAACGCCAGTCTGCACATGCTTGTTTCTGGCGTTTAACGCCAGCTCTCCTCAGGGTGTAATCCTGGCATTTAAATGCCAGATTGTTGCTTGTTTCTGGCATTCAACGCTAGATTCATGCTTTGTTTTGGCGTTGAACGCCAGCCAGATGCTCCTTACTGGCGTTCAAACGCCAGTAAGCTCTTCCTCCAGGGTGTGCTATTTCTTCTGTTATTTTTTATTCTGTTTTTAAGTTTAGTATTTGTTTTGTGACTTCACATGATCATGAACCTAATAAAACATAAAAGAAAAAAATAAAATAAAAATAAAATTAGATAAATAAAAATTGGGTTGCCTCCCATTAAGCGCTTCTTTAATGTCACTAGCTTGACAGTGTGCTCTCATGGAGCTTCACAGGTGATCAGGTCAATGTTGTGGACTCCCAACACCAAACTTAGAGTTTGAATGTGGGAGTTCAATACCAAACTTAGAGTTTGGTTGTGGCCTCCCAACACCAAACTTAGAGTTTGATTGTGGGGGTTTTGTTTGACTCTGTATTGAGAGAAGCTTTTCATGCTTCCTCTCCATGGTTGCAGAGGAATATCCTTGAGCTTTAAACACAAGGTAGTCCCCATTTAATTGAAGGACTAGCTCTCCTCTGTTAACATCAATCACAGCTCCTGCTGTGGCTAGGAAGGGTCTTCCAAGGATGATGCATTCATCCTCTTCCTTCCTAGTGTCTAAGATTATGAAATCAGCAGGGATGTAAAGGCCTTTAACATTTACTAACACGTCCTCTTCCAATCTATAAGCTTGTCTTACTAACTTGTCTGTCATATGTAATAAGAATGTGGCAGCCTGTACCTCAAAGATCTCCAGCTTCTCTATTACAGAAAGTGGCATAAGATTTATACCTGACCCCAGGTCACACAAAGCCCTCTCAAAGGTCATGGTGCCCATGGTACAGGGTATTAAGAATTTACCAGGATCTTGTTTATTTTGAGGTAAAGTTTGCTGAACCCATGTATCTAGTTCACTAATGAGCAAGGGAGGTTCACCTTTCCAAGTCTCATTACCAAACAACTTGGCATTCAGCTTCATGATGGCTCCTAGATATTGAGCAACTTGCTCTCCAGTTACATCTTCATCCTCTTCAGAGGAAGAATAGTTCTCAGAGCTCATGAATGGTAGAGGGAGGTTTAATGGAATCTCTATGGTCTCTATATGAGCCTCAGATTCCTTTAGGTCCTCAATAGGGAACTCCTTCTTGTCTGGGAGACGTCCCATGAGATCATCCTCATTGGGATTCACGTCCTCCCCTTCCTCTCTAGGTTTGGCCATTTTGATTATGTCAATGGCCTTGCACTCTCTTTTTGGATTCTCTTCAGTATTGCTTGGGAGAGTACTAGGTGGAGTTTCAGTTATTTTCTTACTCAGCTGGCCCACTTATACCTCCAAATTTCTAATAGAGGACCTTGTTTCACTCATGAAACTTAAAGTGTCCTTAGACAGATCAGAGACTATGTTTGCTAAGCTATAGGGGCTCTGCTCAGAATTCTCTGTCTGTTGCTGAGAAGATGATGGAAAAGGCTTGCTATTGCTAAGCCTGTTTCTTCCACCATTACTAAAGCTTTGTTGAGGCCTTTGTTGATCCTTCCATGAAAAATTTGGATGATTTCTCCATGAGGAATTATAGGTGTTTCCATAGAGTTCACCCATGTAATTTATCTCTGCCATTACAGAGTTCTCAGGATCATAGGCTTCTTCTTCAAAAGATGCCTCTTTAGTACTGTTGGATGCATTTTGCCATCCATTCAGACTTTGAGAAATCATGTTAACTTGCTGAGTCAACATTTTGTTCTGAGCCAATATGGCATTCAGAGCATCAATTTCAAGAACTCCCTTCCTCTGAGGCGTCCCATTACTCACAGAATTCCTCTCAGAAGTGTACATGAATTGGTTATTTGCAACTATGTCAATGAGTTCTTGAGCTTCTGCAGGCGTTTTCTTTAGGTGAATGGATCCACCTACAGAATGGTCCAGTGACATCTTAGAGAACTCAGATAGACCATAATAGAATATATCCAAAATGGTCCACTCTGAAAGCATGTCAGAAGGACACCTTTTGGTCATCTGTTTGTATCTTTCCCAAGCTTCATAGAGGGATTCACCATCTTTTTGTTTGAAGGTTTGAACATCCACTCTAAGCTTGCTCAGCTTTTGAGGAGGAAAGAACTTAGCCAAGAAGGCCGTGACCAGCTTATCCCAAGAGTCCAGGCTATCTTTAGGTTGAGAATCCAACCATGTTCTAGCCCTGTCTCTTACAGTAAAAGGGAAAAGCATGAGCCTGTAGACTTCAGGATCTTCTTCATTAGTCTTAACTGTCTCATAGATCTGCAAGAATTCAGTTAAAAATTGATAGGAATCTTCTGATGGAAGTCCATGGAACTTGCAGTTCTGTTGCATTAAAGCAACTAGTTGAGGTTTCAGCTCAAAATTGTTTGCTCCAATGGCAGGGATTGAGATGCTTCTTTTATCAAATTTGGAAGTGGGTGTAGTATAATCACCAAGCATCCTCCTTGCATTATTATTTTCGGCTGCCATCTCTTCTTCCTTTTCAAAAATTTCTGTAAGGTTGTCTCTGGATTATTGTAATTTAGCTTCTCTTAGTTTTCTCTTCAGAGTCCTTTCAGGTTCAGGATCTGCTTCAACAAGAATATTCTTGTCCTTACTCTTGCTCATATGAAAAAGAAGGGAACATAAAATAATAATAGGGATTCTCTTTACCACAGTAGAGAGATTACTTTATGTTAGTAGAAAAAGAAAAGAATAGAAGAAGTGAAAAGGTAAGAATCCAAACACAAGGGGGAAGAGAGTGGGTTTGAATTCTTGAGTGGAAGAGAAGTGTTAGTAGATAAATAAATAGAAGGAGATGACAGGGAAGAGTTTTCAAAAATTATTTTGAAAAACAGTTAGTGATTTTCGAAAATTGAGAGAAGAAATGAAATTAAAATTAAAATTTGAACAATTAGTTAATTAGAAAGAATATTTGAAAAAGGGAGAGAAGTTTTTGAAAATTAGAGAGATAAAATTAGTTAGGTGGTTTTGAAAAAGATAAGAAACAAACAAAAAGTCAATTAGTTAATTGAAAAGGATTTGAAAATCAATTTTGAAAAGATAAGAAGTTAGAAAAGATATTTTGAAATCAAATTTTTGAAAAAGATATGATTTGAAAAAGATATTTTGAAAGGATATGATTGATAAAGATATTTTAGAAAAGATTTGATTTTTGAAATTAAAATTAATTACTTGACTAACAAGAAACTAAAAGATATGACTCTAGAATTTAAAGATTGAACCTTTCTTAACAAGAAAGTAACAAACTTTAAATTTTTGAATCAATTACACTAATTGTTAGTAAAGTTTTCGAAATTTTGAAATAAAGATAAGAAAAATATTTTGAAAATAAATTTTTAAAAATTTTTCGAAAATAATAAAAAAATAAAAAAGATTTGATTTTTGAAAAAGATTTTGAAAAGATAAGATTTTTAAAATTGAAAATTTGACTTGACTTATAAGAAATAGCTAAGTTTTAAAAATTTTTGACCAAGTCAACTCAAATTTTCGAAATTTATGAGAGAAAAAGGGAAAGATATTTTTTTATTTTTGAATTTTTAATGATGAGAGAGAAAAACACAAATATGACCCAAAACATGAAAATTTTGGATCAAAACACTTAATGCATGCAAGAACACTATGAATGTCAAGATGAACATCAAGAACACTTTGAAGATCAAGATGAACATCAAGAATTATTTTTGAAAAATTTTCAAGAAAAAGAAAAACATGCAAGACACCAAACTTAGAAATTTTTAATGTTTAGACACTATGAATGCAAAAATGCATATGGAAAACAACAAAAAATACAAAACAAGAAAATTTAAAGATCAAACAAGAAGACTTGTCAAGAACAACTTGAAGATCATGAAGAACATCATGCATGAAATTTTTGAAAAAAAATGCACAAATTTTTAAAACATGCAATTGACACTAAACTTAAAAATTGACACTAGACTCAAACAAGAAACACAAAATATTTTTTTGTATTTTTTTTCGAAAACATATAGGAAAAATAAAATAAGAAATTCAGAATTTTTAACAAGAATTCCAGGAATCTTTGCAATGTTAGTCTAAAGCTCCGGTCCAAGAATTAGACACGGCTTAATAGCCAGCCAAGCTTTTTGTGAAAGCTTCTGTCCAAAACACTAGACATGGCCAATGGCCAGCCAAACTTTAGCATACAAATCAGACATACAACAGCTGATACTTCATCCAACTTCATATACTGATAAGGGGAAGCCTCAATCCAATTGAGTTAGACATGGCTTTACAGCCAGCCAAGCTTCAACATGCTTTATGAAACACTATAATTCATTCTTAAAAATTTAGAATAATTTTTCGAAAACAGAAGTAAAAATTTTTGAAAATTTTTTTTGAAAATAAAACAAAAAGAAAATTACATAATCTGAGCAACAAGATGAACTGTCAGTTGTCCAAACTCGAACGATCCCCGGCAACGGCGCCAAAAACTTGGTGCACGAAATTGTGATCATCAACAATGGCGCCAAAAACATGGTAGCGCTTTTAAACGTGAATCACACTTTGTCACAACTCCGCACAACTAACCAGCAAGTGCATTGGGTCGTCCAAGTAATACCTTACGTGAGTAAGGGTTGATCCCAAGGAGATTGTTAGTATGAAGCAAGCTATGGTCATCTTGTAAATCTCAGTTAGGCGGATAATAAATGGTTATAGAGTTTTCGAAATTAATAATAAATAAAGCATAAAATAAAGATAGAGATACTTATGTAATTCAATGGTGGGAATTTCAGATAAGTACATAGAGATGCTAGTTCCTGTTGAATCTCTGATTTCCTACAGCTTTCATCCAATTCTTCATACTCCTTTCCATGGCAAGCTGTATGTAGGGCATCACTGTTGTCAATGGCTACTTCTCATTCTCTCGGTAAAAAAGGTCCAAAAGCTCTTGTCACAGCACGGCTAATCATCTGTCGGTTCTCGATCATGTCGGAATAGAATCTATTGATTCTTTTGCGTCTGTCACCACGCCCAACAATCGTGAGTTTGAAGCTCGTCACAGTCATTCAATTCCTGAATCATACTCGGAATGCCACAGACAAGGTTTAGACTTTCTAGATTCTCAAGAATGGCTGCCAAAGGGTTCTAGCTTATACCACAAAGATTCTGATTAATGAATCCAAGAGATACTCGCTCGTTCTAAGGTAGATCGGAAGTGGTTGTCAGTCACGCGTTCATAGGTGAGAATAATGATGAGTGTCACGGATAATCACATTCATCATGTTGAAGTGCAACGAATATCTTAGAACAAGAATAAGCTGAATTGAATAGAAAATAGTAGTAATTGCATTAATTCTCGAGGTACAGCAGAGCTCCACATCCTTAATCTATGGTGTGTAGAAACTCCACCGTTGAAAATACATAAGTGATGGTCCAGGCATGGCCGAATGGCCAGCCCCCATAAATATGATCAAAGGATCATAAGGTGAACAAAAATAATCCAAAGATGTCTAATACAATAGTAAAATGTCCTATTTATACTAGACTAGTTACTAGGGTTTACAGAAATAAGTCTAAATGTAGAAATCCACTTCCAGGGCCCACTTTAGTGTGTGCTTGGGCTGAGCTTGAGCTTTACACGTGAAGAGGCTTCTTTTTGGAGTTAAACGCCAAGTTGTAACGTGTTTTTGGCATTTAACTCTGGTTTGTGATGTGTTTCTGGCGTTTTACTCCAGAATGCAGCATGGAACTGGCGTTGAACGCCAGTTTGCATAATCTAACCTAGAACAAAGTATGAACTATTATATATTGCTGGAAAGCTCTAGATGTCTACTTTCCAACGCCATTAAGAGCGCGCCATTTGGAGTTCTGTAACTCCAGAAAATCCATTTCAAGTGCAGGGAGGTCAGAATCCAACAGCATCAGCAGTCCTTTGTCAGCCTCCTATCAGACTTTTGCTCAGGTCCCTCAATTTCAGCCAGAAAATACCTAAAATCACAGAAAAATATACAAACTCATAGTAAAGTTCATAAATTTGAATTTTGCATAAAAATTAATAAAAACATCCCTAAAAGTAGCTAGATCCTACTAAAAACTACTTAAAAATAATGCCAAAAAGCGTATAAATTATCCGCTCATCAAGAACTACATGAAAAAGTGTTTATGGAAGAGCCTCATGACTTCACTAATGCATTATCACTTGGTGTATAGACTCAAGAAAGTGATATATGGACTCAAACAAGCACCAAGAGCTTGATTTTACACCCTCTTTGCCACTTTAATGACATTTGGCTTCACCAGCACCAAAATAGACCTCTCTATTTGTAAGACACACTCCTCACTCTATTACTCTCTTATGTTCTTACATGGATGATATTCTCCTAACAGGGAATAATAAAGATGAATTACAATATTTAATTAGCAAACCTAATTGTATATTCTCTCTTAAAGACCTTGGTCAATTTAACTGCTTTTTGGGTCTGGAAGCTATTTTTCTTGGACAACATAACCTTATTCTCACACAAAACAAGTATATAACTAATCTTTTAACTAGAACTTATATGTTAATGGCTAATCCAATCCTAACACCAATGGTTTCTTGAAGGTTGTGATAGGCTTAGAGAAGGGGGGTTGAATCTATGCCTTCCTTTTACAGTTGCTGTTTTGACCCCTTTTAAGCAGAGCTACGAATCTGATTCTGTTTGAACTCAGCAGCGGAAATTTATGAGACAATTTATTTTTGTCTCATGAAAAACAGAAAATAGAACATGACAGAGAAGAGGAAGCTAACACCAGCATATATCCTGGTTCGGTTGCTTTGTGCTATGCAACCTACATCCAGTCTCCTCCACAAATATGGAAGAATTTCACTATAGTTATCAGTATTACATACACCAATTTCACACTCAAGTTCTAGCCTAACTTGACATTGGCTATGCTAACACCTAACTATCTTCTCTTAGTGCTAACCCAACTAAGAAAGGGAAACCAAACAAGTACAAGATACAAGACAATTAACCAACCTACAGAAATCTGAAAATTAACTCTAGGCTTTTCTCTCAAGTGTATCTCTCAACCTTTTCACTCATGGCTTTTTTCTTAAGCTTTCTCACTTTGCCTTTTCTCTCAAGAAATTACAGAAAGATAAGCTTAGAAAAGTACATTACAATCAGAAAAACATGAAGGAGATTGACTTCATCAACAGCCTCTAAGCTATGTGAAAAACCAGCTTTGCAAACCTCTGAATTTGTTCTTCAGTGTTGGCAGAATGCTTCTTGATAGAGAGCATTGTCCAAGTAGAGGAACTTCACAGGGAATACTTCACAGAACTCAACTTCTCAAACTCTGGTTTTCTCTCCTTACCTTGAATGAACAGCAAGCTCTTCTTTTATCTCCCTGCATGTTCCTTGGTTCTTCCTCCAAGGTCAACATCTTGAGCCTTGAGCTTCACCAACCACAGATTCACTTTTTCTTTTCAATCATCAAATTGGAACCTTTCCTTCTGACTTTTTCAACTTGACCGAAAGCCATGAATATGTAACTGAACTTGTTTTCCAATAGTCAACTAAAATCTGAACCCTTGAATACCAACTTGGTCCCCAAGTCTTGATTAAGACCGTAGATGCACAGCAGAATAGGGCAGATAGCAATTTTCCCTTCACAGCCATTTTCGGATAGAGCAGAGAGTAGGGAAGAAAAGGATGAAGATCTGATTCATGCAAGATGATATGGTTTACCTTTCTTAAGCTTGATTTAGCTTGGGATTTCTGTTTTAGCTTCTGTGCTTCAAGCTTCAACTCTCTCTCTCTTGCTTCTTTGGTTAATGGCTTATGGAAGAAGCTTTTCTTCTCTTTCTCTTTCTTGCTTTTTCTGAAATCTTGATGTGACTTGATTAGAAGGAAGAAGAACGTTGCTTTGGTTGGAGCATTATGGTGGGAAATGAAAATCAATTCGGGTTTGGATCATGTAACCCGTTTGGCCCATCTGATTTCTTTGCCTTCTTCCTTTGCTTTTGCTTGGGCTTTTTATTTTGCTTTCAGCCCAATATTCTTTGCTGAATGCCTTTTATTCCATTTGGGCTATTACCATTTGGCCTGCAACAATAAACAATTAGTTAATTAGTAGATATAATTGATCAACACTAATTATTTATTTTGCTCAAAAATAATGTTTGTCATCATTAATTAATTTAGTTAATTTCTTAACTCAACAATCTCCCCCTTGATGACAAACATGATTTAAGCAATAATCAAAAGGAAATAAGTTTGAGTTAGGTTTAGAAAAAAAAACTCCCTTTGATTTTATGTTGCTCCCCCTTTCTTTTTGAAGATTAGCTCCCCCTGGATTCATGCTTTCCTCTTTGTTCCTGTTTATGCATTGTACTTAAAGAAAGCTATACACATTTATTTTGTCTAAGAGATATCAACTGAGCTACATCACAAAAAATTCGAATGAACTACTAGTAGCTGCATTAACATCAAAAAATACCAAATACTATCCTTACTCCCCCTTTTGTCATCAAGGGTGGACAACTCAAAAGATCAACAAAAAACATCAATTTAAACCCTGCAAGGAAAGGTTAGTCAGTAGTTGAAAAGTTCTAACTAAACCATCAAAAGTGCAGCAGTAGTTAAAGTTATTACAGTCATCCAACAAGTTCAACAGATGCAAAATAAATAAAATTCATGAGACAAAATGAGAGCAGCAGCAGCATTCTTCATGAGACAAATCTTAGGCATCAGAACCATCTCCTTCCGAGGCAGCATCCTCTTCAACATCAGTGGTAATGTCCTCATCATTGTTAAGGTTATCAATGAAGGTCATGAGTACAGCCACTCTATCCCTTGATTTCTTCAGAAAGTTCTCATGCTTGCTAGCTAACTTCCTTTGTTCCTTGCTCAAGGCAATCATGTGGTTTGATTGAGACACAAACTCTTGAGCTACATCCTTGACCACATTCAGCAGAGTGGATTTCTTCCCAGTGGAAATGGAAGTACCCTCGGTGGAAGGAGCAGGAGAATCCTCATGGACACATTCTTCATCCTCATCATCTAGTACGACTCTTTCAGATCTAGTGGGTCCTTTGTTCTGTTTCACTGAACCACCCCCCTTTAGGTATGAATGTCTATTTTCATATGTCTCATTGGTCAAGTCAACACCAAAATACTCAAATATGCAAGTTAGAAACATGCCATAAGGAAGTGCTTTATCTTTTGTACTTCGAACAGAATCAAACATGTATCTAGCCATCAAGTATGCAAAAGAAATTTCTGTTTTTGTAATAATGGCATATAAAACAAGTGTGTCAGTGTAAGAAACCCTTTGATATGAACCACTTTGAGGAATCAAAATGTGGTTGACAATGCGGTGTAATTGAGCACGTTCATATCCTAGGGCTTTGTGAGTGGGTGTGATTCCATCAATTAAAGAAACATGTTCACAAATGTGAGCCAATGCATCTAGATAAGAAATTCCAACACCTTCATCCCATTTAACCGAAGTGTAAGCACAAGGCCCAACATCAGTATACTTCAATGCATCACTGACAGTTTCATTATTTAAAAAGATGTCTCTGCCCTTAACATAAGAATGCACACTTCCTTCATGATAAGTCATGTTCGCATAAAATTCTTTGACCAACTGAGGATATACAGGTTTTTTGATGTCAAAAAGGTGATTCTAGTCTAAAAATTCCAAGTTTGCAACAAAAGGAAAACCTTTCTTTTTCAAATCAGGTAAGTCAGCCAGAAAAGATGGACATAGAGTACGGTACTTAATAACTCCATCATAGAAATCGTGGTTCATGGCAGATTTGAAACGATGGGGGTTAAAATCAGAGTGAGAAGTCATATAGTGTGATTTGTGAGCAAAAGGATCAACTTCAGGTTCTCTAACAGATGAGAGAGGAACTCGAGCTTTACCTCTCTGTGAACGCACAGGTACTGACCTTGCCCTGGGTTGTTGTGGCTCGGGAACAGGTTCCTCCGTCGCCGGACGCTTCCCTTTGGATGAGGGTGGCTTTGAAGAGCCAGGTTTTGAGGAGGCAGGTTTGGAAGGCGTTGCCTTTGGTGGTGGAGTAGGTTTGGCAGAGGCAGGGAACCTTGGAGTAGTCTTGGTTCGTGCCATGGGGTCACACCTAGGAGGAGAGGTTGGAGGAGAAGGAGAAGGTGTGAAGGTTCGGTCTTGAGAGCGAGTGGAAGGTTTTGTGGGCAGTTTGTATATCTTTTCACGAGGAGCCCTTTTTGCAATGACTTTCTTCCTCATAGTGGTGTGAGAGGGAAGAAACCGAAGGGTTGAGGAGAAGTTATGGAGGGAAGAGAGGGAGTGTTGGTAACCGTACCCAAAAGCAAGTTTCCAAAACCATGCAACTGCATCACCATTTGAAAAGACTTGACAAGACATGACCTCATAAAAGAAAGATTTTGTTTGATTTTTTAAAAAATTTGAAAACAACAAAAATAACCTGAAACCTTTTTCGGCCAAAATTAAATTTTCTTGAAAACCTTTTGGGCCACAAAACATTTAGTGAAAGCCTTTTATGAAACACAAAAGAAAAAACAAACAAGATTGTAACATTCACATTTGGGCCTTGAGGTGGTATGAATTCAATGAAGTACACTTGGACTACGTTTGATCTGAGTAATGAGGTTGGCCCAGATTGAGATTCACTTGAAACAAGCCCAGATCACACGGACTAGATGGAAACGTTCATCACCTGCCCAGAATTGTCTCATGCCTGTTTATGAGACAAAAAGCTCCAGCAAATACATCAGTGTTTTTCAAACAAGGAGTCATAACTCAAAATTCCTAGACAAGTCCTAAGCATGCAAAATCTATCCTCAGCCAATGGTTTTGTAAAAATATCTGCTAATTGCTCTTCTGATTTAACAAATTGAATGCAAATATCCCCCTTTTGGACATGTTCTCTTATTGAGTGAAATTTCACTTCAATATGCTTAGTCCTAGAGTGCAAAACTGGATTTTTAGAAATATTGATGGCACTCATATTATCACACATTAAGGGAATATTTTCAGCATTTAACTTGTAATCAGCAAGCTGTGTTTTTAACCATAAAAGCTGAGAACAACAAGAAGAAGCAGCTATATACTCAGCCTCTGCAGTGGAAAGGGCCACTGTTGGTTGCTTCTTACTTGACCATACATTTAAGGACTTCCCAAGGAAGCAACATAAACCAGAAGTGCTCCTTCTATCAACTCTATCACCAGCAAAATCTGCATCACAATACCCAACTACAGAAAAATCATCAATCTTAGGATACCAAAGACCAAAATTGGATGTGCCATGAACATATCTAATGATCCTTTTAACTGCAGAAAGATGTGACTCTTTTGGTTTGGATTGGAACCTAGAACACAATCCAACACTTTGCACAATATCGGGTCTAGAGGAAGTCAAGTACATAAGAGATCCAATCATTCCTCTATACCTAGTCTCATCAACATCTTTCTCAGTTTCTCCCTTATCTAATTTGGAATTTGGATGCATGGGAGTTCCCATGGGTTTGGCATTTTCCATACCAAATTTCTTAACTAATTCCTTGGCATACTTCTCTTGATGAATGAAAATGCCCTTTTCAGTTTGTGTAATTTGCAGCCCAAGGAAAAAATTAAGTTCACCCATCATACTCATGTCAAATTCACTTGTCATGAGTTTTCCAAATTCAGTACAAAGGGATTCATTTGCTGATCCAAAAATAATGTCATCAACATATATTTGGACTAAAATAAAAGAATCATTAGACTTCTTGATAAATAGAGTTGTATCAGTGGTGCCTCTTTGAAAACCATTTTTCAAAAGAAAAGAGCTAAGTCTCTCATACCAAGCTCTAGGAGCTTGTCTTAAACCATAGAGAGCTTTAGACAATTTAAAAACATGATTAGAATGCTCTTTATTTTCAAAACCCGGAGGCTGCTCCACATATACTTCTCTATCTATCACACCATTTAAAAATGCACATTTCACATCCATTTGGTATAATTTAAAACCACAAAATGCAGCATAAGCCAAGAGAAGTCTTATGGCTTCCATTCGGGCAACAGGGGCAAAGGATTCATCAAAGTCGATTCCTTCTTCTTGGTCATATCCTTGTGCCACTAGCCTAGCTTTGTTCCTTGCAATGCTACCATCTTCTCCCAACTTGTTCCGGAATATCCACTTGGTGCCGGTCACTTTCTTTCCGCTTGGCCTTGGAACCAACGTCCATACTTGGTTCTTTTCAAACTCAAGAAGCTCATCCTCCATAGCCTTAATCCAAGATGGGTCATTAAGGGCTTCCTTGACGTTTTGAGGCTCCATTTGTGAAAGAAGGGCAATGTTTGATCCTTCATTTGCCTTTCTAGTGAAAGACCTAGTTTGCACTCCATGAGAGACGTCCCCAATGACAAATTCCTCAGGATAATTCTTTAAGAACCTCCATTCACGAGGTCTAGTGGACCTGGAGGCAGATTCGGTCACCAATGGAATCTGTATGCTGCTGTCTGCAGAATTTCCTTCAGATTCATGAGACAAATGGAATTGTCTCTTGAATTTTCAGCATTTGCTGTTTCTGGTTCAGCTTGTTCAGAATTTTCTTTTCCATGATTCTGATCAGTTTCATCCTCCTTTTGAGCTTGATTTTCTGCATCACCATCTTCCAAAAAGCTTTGCACCAAGTTAGTATCACAAAATGTAACATGTATGGATTCTTCAATAATTCTAGCATCTTGATGATAAACCCTATATGCTTTACTAGTTGTGGAATATCCTACAAACAAGCATTCATAAGCCTTTGGATCAAATTTTCCCAAATTTTCTTTGTTATTTAAAACAAAACATTTGCATCCAAAGATGTGCAAGTAATCCAAGTTTGGTGGGTAGCCTTTCCAAAGTTCATAAGGGGTTTTCTTCAAAAAATTCCTTATGATTGTTCTATTCAAAATGTGGCAAGCCGTGTTAACCGCTTCAGCCCAAAGGAATTTTGGAACATTACTCTCACAAAGTATAGCTCTTGTCATCTCTTGTATGCTTCTATTTCTTCTTTCAACAACACCATTTTGTTGTGGTGTCCTTGGACAAGAGAAGTTGTGAGATATTCCATATTCCTCACAAAAGGATTCAAACAAATTATTTTCAAATTCAGTTCCATGATCGCTTCTTATAGAAGAGATTTTTAAATCCTTTTCATTTTGAATTTTCTTGCAAAAAGGTTCAAAGGCCGAAAAGGCTTCATTTTTGTGTGCAAGAAATAAAACCCAACCAAACCTAGTATAGTCATCCACAATTACTAAACCATAGTGTTTACCACCTAGGCTTTGAGTTCTTGTTGGACCGAATAAATCAATGTGTAGCAACTCAAGTGGTCTTTTAGTAGAGATGTCTTCCTTTGGTTTAAAAGAGCTTTTTGTTTGTTTTCCCATTTGGCAAGCATCACAAGTGATGTCTTTGTCAAACTTTATCAAAGGAAGACCTCTTACTAATTCTTTCTTTACAAGTTTGTTTATTTGAAACATACTTGCATGGCCCAATCTTTTGTGCCATAACCACTTTTCAGAATCTTTAGAGTGGAGACAAGCTACATTTTGATCTTTTAGTTCATCAAGAGTAAGTCCATACATATTATTGAAACGCTTGGCAACAAACATCACTTCATTTGTCTTTTCATTTACAACACAGCATTCAAGCCTTTTGAAAACAACTAAATATCCTAAATCACACAGCTGACTTATGCTCAAAAGATTGTGTTTTAAGCCACATACCAAAAGCACATCATCAATGAAAGTAGATTGCTCATTACCTACTTTTCCAACAGCAATGATTTTACCTTTACCATCATCTCCAAAAGTCACAAAACCTCCATCATACTTATTCAGTTTGATAAAGTAAGTTGACCTTCCAGTCATGTGCCTTGAACATCCACTATCCATGTACCACATGTCCTTTTTGTTCTTGGATGCTAGGCAAATCTGCATGAAGAGTTTCAAGTAGCTTTAGGTATCCAAACTAATTTGGATCCTTTGAAGTTAATCCATCTTGGCTGCCCAAGAGCATTGAAATCACAAACAACATTGTAAACTTTGTTTCCTACAACTCTCTTTTCAATGAAGCATTGTGCATATGAGTGACCAAATTTCTTGCAATTAACACAATGATTTTCTGATGTGTGCCGCTGAAATTGAGGTGAGTTATATTGCTTGAAATGATTAAAGCTTTGAAATTTTCTGGTTTTTGGAGGAGATGCATTTCTTTTAACAAACTGATTTTTATTAAAGTTATTCCTCTTTGCAAAAGTATTTTCACCAGAATTTTTTTGAACATTATTGCCTTTCGAATATGAGGTTTTGTTGTAAAATGGTGGTTTCTTGAAAATAACCTCATTTTTTGAAACATAGCCCAAACCTGGTCGGTTTGAACTCGGACCAGTTCTTGGTGAAATTTCAGTTTCATTTGTGTATTCTTCATCAGATTTTTCTTCACAAGTGGAAACATGTCCGATACCTGATTTATTTGGTACTGATTTGGTATTTGATGAAGAGGCCACAAATTTTATAGAGGAAGTGTTGGAAACGGCATCTTCCTTGGCTATGTAGCCTAAACCAGATTTTTCAAACAATGGTCTTTGACTTGCAAGCAATTTGTCCAAGTTACTAGAACCTTGTGCAAATTTTGCCAAGTCACCATTCAGTCTTTTAATCCTATCATTTAATCTCTCATTTTCAGCAATTAACTCATGAGAAGGATCCATAATGTGCTTTCCTTTTAATTTTTCAAGTTCTGATTTTAAAAATCTGTTTTCTTCAATGATGTCCAAAGCACATTCAGTTTCCTTTACTTTTTCTTTTAAGAAATCATTTTCAGCTCTTAACACATCTCTTTCAGATCTGCAACTATTGTATTTATCAAGCAGTTTTGAGGTATTTAAAGTGAGATCATCAATAATAACATGCAAGTCTTCAATGGTCAAATCATAATAATTTACCTCATCAAGATTGTTGTTTCCAGCCATGAAACAGTCTTTGTCATCTCCTTCAAATTCTTCTTCTTCATTTGAGTCATTCTCAAGATCTTCCCAAGCTGCCATGAGTACTCTCTTCCTTTCCTTCTTCCCTTTGTCTTCCTTTTTGAGCTTTGGACAGTTTGATTTGAAGTGTCCAGCCTCCTTGCAATGATGGCACGTCACTTTGCTCAAGTCCATCTTGTGCTCTTTTGAACTTGAACCTTTGTATTTGCTCTTGTTCTTCATCATCCTTCTAAATCTCCTAGCAAAAAACAAAAGTTCGTCATCTGAAATATCATCACTAGACTCACTCTCTTTCGGTTCTATTTGTGACTTGAGGGCTATTCCCTTTTTCTTTGAGTCTGTGTTTGTGTGTGTGGCTTCATAGGCAAGGAGTTTTCCTCTCAGCTCATCATAGGTTACGGGACTTATGTTGTTACTCTCGGTTAGGACAGTGGCAGTGTTTTCCCACTCTTTTGTGAGGCTTCTAAGGAGTTTTCTCACTAAGGTTTGTTCTGCATAGTTTGTACCCATAGCATCAAGGTTGTTGATTATGATTGAGAATCTCTCAAACGCTTCATCAATGCTTTCTCCATCCTTCATGCTAAACATCTCGTACTCTTTTCGCAGCATATCAATCCTCGTTTCTTTGACTTGTTTGGTGCCTTCATGTGTAACCTGAAGTTTTTCCCAGATTTCTTTGGCTGTCTTGCATCTAGACACCTTCCGGTACTCTTCAAAGCTGATAGCACAGTGAAGAAGGTTGATTGCTTTAGCGTTCAGCTCTATCTTCTTCTTATCATCTTCATTCCATTCAGCTTCTTCTTTTGGAGTCACCACTCCATCAGCACTTGTTTTTGTTGGGATCTTTGGACCGCTCACAACGATCTTCCATAGGTTGTAGTCAATGGATTGGATGAAGATCCTTATCCTTTCTTTCCAGTAGGAATAGTTCTTCCCGTTGAAGAAAGGTGGTCGGTTGTTTGACTGACCTTCAGTGAGGGTGTAGGCAACTGTGGTTGTGCCCAAGTTATTCGCCATTGGATCTTTGCTCCAAGCGGTTAAGCTTGATTCTTGAGACCTTAGCTCTTGATACCAATTGAAGGTTGTGATAGGCTTAGAGAAGGGGGGTTGAATCTATGCCTTCCTTTTACAGTTGCTGTTTTGACCCCTTTTAAGCAGAGCTACGAATCTGATTCTGTTTGAACTCAGCAGCGGAAATTTATGAGACAATTTATTTTTGTCTCATGAAAAACAGAAAACAGAACATGACAGAGAGAGGAAGCTAACACCAGCATATATCCTGGTTCGGTTGCTTTGTGCTATGCAACCTACATCCAGTCTCCTCCACAAATATGGAAGAATTTCACTATAGTTATCAGTATTACATACACCAATTTCACACTCAAGTTCTAGCCTAACTTGACATTGGCTATGCTAACACCTAACTATCTTCTCTTAGTGCTAACCCAACTAAGAAAGGGAAACCAAACAAGTACAAGATACAAGACAATTAACCAACCTACAGAAATCTGAAAATTAACTCTAGGCTTTTCTCTCAAGTGTATCTCTCAACCTTTTCACTCATGGCTTTTTTCTTAAGCTTTCTCACTTTGCCTTTTCTCTCAAGAAATTACAGAAAGATAAGCTTAGAAAAGTACATTACAATCAGAAAAACATGAAGGAGATTGACTTCATCAACAGCCTCTAAGCTATGTGAAAAACCAGCTTTGCAAACCTCTGAATTTGTTCTTCAGTGTTGGCAGAATGCTTCTTTGATAGAGAGCATTGTCCAAGTAGAGGAACTTCACAGGGAATACTTCACAGAACTCAACTTCTCAAACTCTGGTTTTCTCTCCTTACCTTGAATGAACAGCAAGCTCTTCTTTTATCTCCCTGCATGTTCCTTGGTTCTTCCTCCAAGGTCAACATCTTGAGCCTTGAGCTTCACCAACCACAGATTCACTTTTTCTTTTCAATCATCAAATTGGAACCTTTCCTTCTGACTTTTTCAACTTGACCGAAAGCCATGAATATGTAACTGAACTTGTTTTCCAATAGTCAACTAAAATCTGAACCCTTGAATACCAACTTGGTCCCCAAGTCTTGATTAAGACCGTAGATGCACAGCAGAATAGGGCAGATAGCAATTTTTCCTTCACAGCCATTTTCGGATAGAGCAGAGAGTAGGGAAGAAAAGGATGAAGATCTGATTCATGCAAGATGATATGGTTTACCTTTCTTAAGCTTGATTTAGCTTGGGATTTCTGTTTTAGCTTCTGTGCTTCAAGCTTCAACTCTCTCTCTCTTGCTTCTTTGGTTAATGGCTTATGGAAGAAGCTTTTCTTCTCTTTCTCTTTCTTGCTTTTTCTGAAATCTTGATGTGACTTGATTAGAAGGAAGAAGAACGTTGCTTTGGTTGGAGCATTATGGTGGGAAATGAAAATCAATTCGGGTTTGGATCATGTAACCCGTTTGGCCCATCTGATTTCTTTGGCTTCTTCCTTTGCTTTTGCTTGGGCTTTTTATTTTGCTTTCAGCCCAATATTCTTTGTTGAATGCCTTTTATTCCATTTGGGCTATTACCATTTGGCCTGCAACAATAAACAATTAGTTAATTAGTAGATATAATTGATCAACATTAATTATTTATTTTGCTCAAAAATAATGTTTGTCATCATTAATTAATTTAGTTAATTTCTTAACTCAACATTTCTTCTTCTAAATTAAGTATGAATGACCGATCCTAAGTTATACAGGTCCATAGTAGGAGCTCTCGAATACTTAACACTTATAAGACCAGACCTCACTTATCCTATTAGTAGGGCCTGCCTGTATATGCATAATTCAACTCTCAATCACTATCTTTCCATGAAGAGAATCCTTCAACATATCAAAAGTACCAGGAATCAAGGACTAATGTTTTTACTAAATGTACTGACTTTATACTTTTCTTGCAAATGCAGATTCGGGAGTAGATTATGATGATAGAAAATTTGTAATATGATACTGTGTGTATTTGGGAACCAATTTGATAACATGGAAAAGCAAAAAAAAAAAAACATGTTGTGAGTAGGTCTAGCATAGAGGTCAATTTTCGAGCATTAACAGCAGCTCAAGCAGAATTGATATGGGTCCAAAATCTTTTACGTGAGTTACACATTTTACTTTTCATCTCTCCCACCATATATTGTGACAATCAAAGTGTTTGCTTATTGGAAACCAATCCAATACTGCATAACAAGTCAAAATACTTTGAATTATATCTCTATTTTATGGGAGAATAAGTCACTACTCAAAAGCCTTATGTAAATAACATCCCAGCACAAGATCAATTAGCAGACATATTCATCAAAGCACTCTATCAATCGGTTCTAGAAGTTTTGTGACAAACTTTGAGTGGCTCTAAGGTCCTCGCTTAGTTTGAAGGGAGATAGATGTGAAGGATAATGATAGCTTGGACTCTAAGAAATCAAAATAACAAGTATTGAATTATGTTATAACTACTCTCTACTCATAACAAAATTTTATTATTAACTCTAGGTAGCTATTATAAATAGTATTAGTGTATCAAAATCTCTAAGGACAACATTCACTAATGTACAATCACTAAATATAAAGAGTTCTATGCAGTATCACTCTATTCTTTCTAATTCTCTCAGTTTCACTCTTGGAACCATCACTGGTTTCTCTTCAGTTCTTCAATTTTGCAACAATCTTGACAAGAAAAAATATTATACGTATATATTATTATGTGAGGACTATGTTAATTGATATACATGATTTACTATTATACGTAATAGACTTCACTTTAAGTCCACATTGGATGCAATGCTTTCATTTTTATTTTAATATATATATATAGGTGATGTCTGTAATGGCATAGAAAAGGGTGGCTAAGAGTGGATAGAGGTTGACTTACTAATACCTGTTGAATACTTGGCATTTGACAAGAGAATTACCAAGGAAGAATAGTCAATTAGCGTAGAAATCGAGTAAGGTAAATTCACTGAAGTGTTACTGTGGATATAAATGAAATTTGGACATCAAATTTTTTTTTTGTCGTGGCTCATGGCCAAACAAACAGACTCAGGTCAGGTAGAAGCCGCCTAGACTATATACCTAATACGCCTATAATTAGGCTTGTGTTATGGACCTGGACTTAGGTAAAAAAAGAGATAAAATAATATTAATAGGGCTAAAAAAATCGTAAAGTCCATGAATTTAAATGGTGATTTATTTTTTTTATTATCTCAAATACTAAATAAGTAACATCAATAAGTGAAAATAAGGTAACAAGTTTACAATTCTTGAGTGGGACGAGGAGAAAAAAAAACTAGAAAAACAAATTTATTCGAATAAATAGTAAAATTGAAAAAAATTGTTAACTAGATGTTTGAGGTGAAATTTCGTTAAAATGAAGTAGCTTATATTGAGGTATAAACTTTGAATAACTTTTTATCAATTATATATTAATATTGGAGTTTAGGTTTTAGGTTTTACTTATAATTTTTTATTGTCATATAAAAATTTAAAATTTAGTTCGAATTTAGCAGATCTTAATTATTTGGGTTTAGTTCCAATTTTGATTAAAATTATTCCTTTGGTAGTGTCAATTGAAAGTTTTTTTTCTAATGTACTAAAATTAAATTGTTGAAAATTAAATAATATAACATGAATTGATAATAAAATTATCTTAAATTTATTTGCTTAAAACAAGTTTTTTTTATAAAAAATAATTTTTTTGCCTAACATTTTTTATTATCAAATGACATGAATTTAATTTAAATAATTCGCATTAGTTTGTAGCCTTTTGATAAGTTGGAGAAATAAAATCATCAAACCATAGGTAATCAGAATGATATCCAAATTTTTCAATGCAAGAATTAAAATTATAAAGTATAATTATTTATTGTTTTATCTTTTGTTTATTTTAAAAATAAAAAACTCAAAAATAGGATAATAAATAATCTTGTTTATTTTGAAAATTGTAAAGTATAATTTTGTTTGCTCTTTTTGTTTTTATAATTTTCAGAATAAACAAAAAAATATGCAAATAAAACTTAAAATCTAAACCCCAATATTGATATATAATTGATAAAACATTATTCAAAGTTTATATCTCAATATAAACCATTTCATTTTAAAAAAATTTCATCTCAAGCATCTATTTAACAATTTTTTTTTTACCGTTTACTCAAATAATTTTGTTCTTCAGTTTTCTTTTTTTCTTCACACTCATAAACGGTAAATTTGCTTTCTTTTTTTTTTGTGGACTACTATTATTTATTTAGTATATGGAGTAACAAAAAAAAACTCATCATCAAAATTCATAGACTCTACCAAATTTTTTGGCCTATTGATATTGCCTTATTCAGTTTTTTTCCAAGTCCAAGGCCCGTAACACATGCCTAATGTTTTGGTGTTTAAATTTCATTTATACCCTCACAATAACACTCATGCGAATTACTGTATCCTTTTTGCATATTCTCTTGTCAAATGGCAAGTGTTCAATAGGTATTGGTCAGTCAACTTTTGGTCACTTTTAGTCACCATTCTCTGTCCCACCATATATTACCATACATATATATAAAATGTATTTTTACACTTCACACATTATTTTAAAGGGAAGTTCAATAATGATGTACTTTCTCAAAAAATAAAAAAAAATCAGGTGATTATGAATTTGTGTTGAAACAGAATATGAATAAGGTCTACGATTGGATTAAATAGAATTTTGTGTGGTTAGTTATGGAGAAATTGAAATTCTATGAAAGATGGCTAAATTAGTTAAAAGAATATGTGGCATTAGTTTCTTACTTTGTTATTGTAAAAGACTAATTTTATTTTTTTTTTTAAGTCATGTAGAGGATTGTGACATGACAATCCTCTTTCTCTTTATCTATTTTTGTTGTATGCAGATGATCTCTTCCATCTGTCCCACAAAGAAGAACAAAGACAAGACATCATGGATCTTAAACTAAATTGCAAATGCCCGACAATTAGACATCTCATTTTTGCAGTGATTTTATAGCTGTTACAAAGCTAACTCTCACTCATTTCAAAAACTCTTACAAATCCTACAAGACTATAGTGAAATAAGTGGCCAAGTAATAAACCTTGACAAATTAGTCGTGTTTTTTAGCCACAATACACCAGCAACAGTTTGAAATTATACTGATCAAACTCTACATGTCCCTCATGTGGATAATTAAGATAAGTATCTGGGTCTTCCAATAGTTATTTCTAGATCTAAATTTAAAGGGTCACATTTAACTACATCATGGATTGGGTAGGAAAAAGTTACAACATTGGAAAAGGAAACTTGCTTTCAGCTAGTGGAAGAGAAGTCCTAATCAAGACAATAGCTATTGTCCTTATATCTCTTAGTTGTTTCAAGCTGCCAGCAGAAACCTTGCAAATGAAATTTAAAGAATGATGATGTAGTTTTGCTGCGGGCAAAAATCAAAGGTTCTAGAACGAGAATGAGCTGGATTAGCTGGAACACTCTTTGTTGACAAAAAAATTTAGGAGGACTGAACTTCAAGGATATCAAAGCTTTTAATTTTGTTATATTAGGAAAACAAGGATGGAGAATTATCAAAAGGACTCAACATTGGTCTTTAAAGTCTATAAAAGTAAATCAGCCATGACCTTTTCCGGCATGGAGAAGTTTGCTGAAAGGTACGAAAGTACTCGAAAAGAGCATTTTCTGAGAGAAGGTAAAAATAGACTAATTAGACTTTTGGAAGATTCTTGGCTAAAATATTTCAAACTCATTTCAGCTTTCTACTTAGTTAATCTAAGATCAAACATCAAGAATGATTTCAGACTTAATTATGACAAAAAGTAATGTAAAATCCAGGAAAACACATCACAATTCAGTCTAGAAATCCAATAAGCAATACTTTAAAAGAAATTGGACAAGACAAAGATTCAATTACTTGGTGCAAGGAGAGAAATGGTCACTCAGTGGCTTTTGATTCGATCACTTTTTAATTCTTCCATCCTCATCTTGGGATCTAAAGAGCCCAGCCAAAACCAAAATATTATATTTGGGTGGAAATCCTTGCATGGCGAGTTATCAGTTTGCCAAAACCTATATTAAAGATTCCTTTATCTTTCATAGTGAACAAGAAGAAGAATCAATGCTCTATTACTTGATAAACTACTCACATGCGAAGCAAATTCGGAACTTGGTTGGAATTTTAACTTCGAGGGTATTCGAAAATCTGATGAGCTAGTGAAATAGTGGGTAAAGACAAATCAAAAGCTAAAATA
This sequence comes from Arachis stenosperma, assembly GCF_014773155.1. Classification (NCBI taxonomy): domain Eukaryota; kingdom Viridiplantae; phylum Streptophyta; class Magnoliopsida; order Fabales; family Fabaceae; genus Arachis; species Arachis stenosperma. Next base: position 123,250,690 of record NC_080380.1, on the reverse strand, counting down.
GGAATACAAGCATAAAAAAATATCCATAATGGCAACGATTCTATGGCAAATTAAAAGACAAAAAATTTGAAGTCTTTAAAGGAAAATAGTTGATGCCTAAACTCTCTTTTATCTGAACTTTGGTTCTTTATTTCTCTCTTTGATTTTTAAAAAAATTGTATAAAAAATCCAATTTATTAGTTTCGTTGTTTTTCTAAAATAAATTGTATTTATTATTTCAAATGAATAAAAGATTTATTTTTAGTAAAAATAAAAATATTAAAACATTAAAATAGAGACAAATAACATATTTAATCAAATTAATTGAATTAAATAAAAAGACTTTGGAAAATTAAAATTATAGATTGTTAGTGATGATGACAAAGATGATGATGGTTAAAGCTCCAGCCATACTCCATGCTCTATATCCAACTTTTGTACGACAACACATTGTATTAACTTCATTCGCATACAGCACACATGTCGGAGCTGGGAAATGTTTGTGGATAGAGTGAAATATGCAAAATCTTAAATAAGGTATTTGTTTTTGGAAAATTTTTACATGTTCTATTCACTTTATTGGAACATCAATCTACAAGGTACAAAAGAGTAACCAACAAAGTTTTGAAAAGCAGACCAATTATCGAACCTTTTAACTATTGATTTACTAGTTTATTAATTTACTGATTCAACTGAAATAATTATTTATAATAAAATATAAATAAATATACTAAAATATATTATTTTAGTATAAAACATATTATAATTTAATATAGTCACCAAAAAATATTATAATTTAATATAAATTATAAAATGTTATCTAAATTAAAAATATTATAACAACTAAAATATTATAATGTCATCTAATTATAAATTCAAAAATCAAATAACAAAAAGATATTTAAATATGAAATATTAACATTAAAGTTTATCATAAATCATCAAAATATTTGTTTTGTTGAGATTATTTTTGTAATATCCTAATATTTTTAAACTAGGCTTAAGCCTTATTTTTTTTGGTGACTAGGCTTAAGCCTTATTTGGATTATATTAGTTGATATTCAAATTTTACGAAATTTTTAAAATAAAGTTTTTATCTAAAATATTTAAAAAGTACTGAATAACTAGTTTTTTTTAAAAGCTATTTGAAAATAGCGAGAGCCTTAATCATTTGAATCGTTATTAGTTGAAAAATATAAGTAGACCTAGAGATACTAACACAGAAAATGGGAATACTAAACTATAAAGAGAAAAATAATAACAAATTTTACTCATCAAATAATTATATAATAAGAAAAACTTCATAGCCACAATTGTAGTCACTCAATAAAGATAAAACAAGACACACAATGAATTCTAATTCTCTCATCACTTTGCATAACTATGACTAAACCAATCGTCTGTCACTACAAGAAAAATGCAGATTACCGTTGGATTTATCGACGGAATAACAAAAATAACCCAATGATAATACGGTTACCGTCGGATTGTATCGGACAGAATAAGAATTTTTTGTTCCGACGATAACTTTCGGCAGAATATGATAGTTGAGGCAAGAAAATCAAATGCACATTACCGTCAAAAAAATCCGACGATGCGTCATATTTTTATTTTTGAAATTAACCTAGATGATCGTTACCATCAGAAAATTTCGTCGATAAATCCGACGGTAGAGTCAATTTTTTTAATTTTTTTCAGTCTATAATAGACTCCAATAGTTAATAATTGAAAGTCAACACTCAATTAGTAAATAATAAATTAGTATTTTATCTGAAAATAGCGATTTATATATGATGTAAAAGATCAAGTATATAGAATCATAACACGAAATGAAAGTTTGATAAAGAAATAATTAAGATAGAACTATATTGACATTAACCTTATTTAGATTCATCATCTTCTTTCTCTGGTTCATCATCCTCCGCTTCTGAGATAATTTTCTGATCATCGACTTCTGATGTCATCATCCATATTAGACGACCTAAGGATGTTCGGATAACCAATATCAACCACCATTTTTGAAGAAGTTGGATCATCAATTTGGAAAGGTTCCTGACCCTGTATCCCATCAAACACAATGTGACCTCTTGTCTTAGTCTTATCTACAATCACCCAACTAGACTAGCATGACCCCGGATAAGGCAAATAATATATCCATCATGCATTTTGAGGTAGAAAGAAAGGATCGTAGTTCCTATATTTTCTAGTCACATTTACTTCAGTGATATTGTAGTCTTTGTGCTTTCGGTTCTTTGTCGCAAACTTGGATCATACCATATACATTTAAATACGCATACCTTGTACGTAGTGCGATAAAAATACTATAATTGAATTATATTGTGCAACACACCATACCAATAATAATGAGCACCACCTGAATCCCCACGAACCCAAACTCTGGTGTTATATATTTTCCTTCTAACTGACTATTGAACGAATAGAATAGATATCCATTAATATTGTATATCAGGTAGCTTTTGCCCTTATTCATTGGGTCCTAATTAAGTGCGACTAGTTCCCAATCTGTTGTGTCAGCTAGACACACTCTAACATATTCTTTAAACTAATATAAAAAATTGTTCAGTGGTGTATCAGAATTTGTTTCTTGAAATAACTTATGATACAATATGATTAATAAGAAAATTTTAGTGTACTGAAGTTTTAATTAGATGATTAACACAGTATGTTACTAAATGCAATAATTACGAAGACTTGAAAACTCACATCAGGTAGCGTGAAACTTGGTCAAAGTTAAGCAACACATACAGATGTGCGGCATCGATTTTCTTTCTCTCTAACCAATATACTACCCGCGCCCATTGCAACTCCTTCTAGAACAAATATTGGATACGTTGTTCCACTTGACGAGGATTCTTCCCTCTCATCATTCCTTATAACTCTTGTTTTACGTGACTCAATATGAGGCACAAAATAGATGGAGAAAAATGCAGATGTTTCTATAACTAGAAATGCTTTGTAGATACTACCCTTGATACGAGCTCTGTTCTTTACGGTGAGCTTGAATGATCCAATCATCCTCTCAAATAGGTATATCCACTAAATTGGTCTGGTCCACATACTCTTGCTTCGTACAATAGGTAGATTGTTAAGTATTCCATGACGTCAAAAACACCCGAGAGGGGATATCTTCTCTAACTTAAAAAAGTATGATCAAAATGTTCTTCTCATGATTGTAAGATCGTTTATGTTAAGTTTCATAACACATAACTCCCTAAAAAACTCAGTTATTTCAAAGTGGGATTTCCAAATGTTGGTAGGAAATTCTCTAAATAAGATAGGAGCAATGACTCCATAAAGACATGACAAACATGACTCTTTAACCTAGCAAGCCTACCTTGTAAGACGTTTGCACACCTGCCCAAGTTAGAGTCATAACCATCGAAAAACCTCAATCATCTAATTCACCTACAAATATTTTATCTCTGATCCTTCATTAGAGTGAACACAACCTTTGGTTTAGCTCGTCAGCCATTCTCAATTCTCTTTAAGTTCAGACCTGGCCGTCTGCAAATGTCCACCAAGTTTAACCTTGTCTTATCATTATCCTTTGTCCTCTCATCGTCCATTACTATGTGCATGATATTATAAAATATGTTCTTTTTAATGTGCATCATATCAAGACAATGTCGAACTAAATTGTCTTTTCAATAAGGCAAAACCCAAAATATGATCTGCTTGTTCAATTATACTCCTTGCCATATCCCAAAGGTCTCAAACTTGCCCTATTATCGATGATCCTTGGCATTCTACTAATACGATGCCAAACTTGCAAACCCCTCAATCTCACGGGTGCCTCTTCTTGTTTAGTTTTATTCTTCCTAAACGACTCTTGGTTGTGCCAAAAAGAATGATTAATATTGAAAAACCTTCGATGACAATCAAACCATGAATTCTTACCCCTATTTGTTAGCAAAAATACCTTTGTATTCTCCATACAAATGGGACACGACATTCTCCCCTAAGTGGACAAACCTGATAATATCCCGTAAGCAGAAAATTTGTTAATGGTCCACATCAACAAAACATGTAGTTGGAAGTTTGTCTTTGTTAAAGATACCTTACGTTTCTACACTATGAATCCATACTCCATCAACTCATCTGCCAAGAGTTGCAAAAGGAAATCTATTTTGGCTTTTGGATTGCTTGGACCAAGTATGATATAAGTTAAGAACATGTATGGGTCCTTAATGCAAATTTCAGGAGGTAGGCTATAAGGATTCACTACTACAGGTCAACAAGAGTACACATTACCGAAATTAAAATTTGGTGCAAATCCGTCGGAGCACAAAGCTAATCTAACATTTCTGAGCTCATTCGCAAATGTAGGGTGGACCCGATCAAAGGCTTCCAAGCATCTCCATGTGACGGGTCCGTCAAAAAACCATCATTTCTCTTGTTGTTACTATGCCAGGTCATGTGAGGGGCCAAGCTCATCGATGCATACAATCATTTTAGCCTAGGGGTTAAGGGCAAGTAATGCATCCATTTGTTTGGAATTCTCTTTAACTGTCGTTTACCAATTCATTCTCTCTCTACCTGAAACCTCGATACATCACAAAATCTACAAATAATTATATCTACATCCCCTTGTAATACAGCATACAACCATTTAAACAATAATCGATTTTTATGGAATTTAGACCCAACTTTAAAACTAACTGCTTTGCTTTGTAGTGGCTCTGGGGGATGCCACTAGTCTCGGCAGGTACTAATTTGTTGCAAAGGGTGACTCGCTGATCAAAAGACTCTTGCATGTAATTTGACTCAAACTTAATACTCATCATTCTAACACATGCAGACAAGAATGAACAGACCCCTCGTACAATAATTTCATGCCAGATTCTAATAGATGATAAAAGCTCTTGCCTCTGAGTTAGGATCTTTTTCAGCATCTTCCATATCAGTAACACCTATTGCATCAAACATCATTTTGTTGTATCTCTCGTGGTTACCCTCCCAATTAATTTCTTCTATGCTTAGTTCTCTAACCACCCGAACCCTCGTTGATCGACCCCTAGACTTATTGAAATTCGAGGCGAATTAGTTAATTTCCTGCTCATCCACTTCTTCGTGTTCCGTCCACATTTAATACCCATCCTTGAATCCATTACAATAGAGGTGAAGTGTTACATCCGAAGGTCCTAACCATTATGTGATGTGAATCCGATAAATGTCTGAGAACCACCTTAGCATATATTATAAGGCGGATTTAGATTAGATAAGTAAAAATAATAGATATGCCGTGAAAGAAAAAAATGTGTCCTAAGTCAAAAACCATATACCAATAACGATGAATTTGACCGCCGAGTTAAAATCATTTATGGAATCTTTACTATCATCTTTTCTTGATTAAATTAACTTAGTAGAATATTCTAAATTTAATTTTGGAGCCGAGATACTCTCTGCTACCAATTTCTTAGTTGTCGGTTGTTTAAATCGATACGGTTTGAATACGATAATCTTACGGTTTAATCATTAAACCGTGTTCTTCTTTCTTTGGCAATTCAGCCAATACATCAAGGAATCTATCTTTAACCAAAAATTTCTGAAGCCACATAATAAATCAACCCACCTAGCTTAACTAAACCGAGCTTGAACCGAAGTAAACCAACTCCACCCCTTTCATAATCAAATCGATTTTTTTTTCATTATAAAGCTACGGTTTTCTCTCCTCCATACTATAACCCCACACATCATAAACCTTATTTTCATCAAACATGATAAAAAAAACTTGAGGAAAATTACAGTTAAACTTTACTCGCCAAGTTATAGTTTTTCTATAAATTTCTGACAGCGAGAGTTGGTAATTAAAAATTACCGTCATAATTAGTTATTTTATGGAATAATTTTTATCGCTAGCTTAAAACAAAGTTTCTTGATTTCTCATCATATTTCTAATTAATTATATCATTAATTAATTAAAGAGAAGTATCGGTATATCATTAAGATTAGTTAATCATGAACCAACACACATTATACCACTTTCTTCAATTCAACCAAACCAAAACCAAAATCATACACATCATTAGGAACCCCTTTAACCATGATTAAAGCCCTAATCCTCTTCTTTCTTCCTCTGATGAACGAATTAGAGAAGAACTCCCAACCAAGATTACACCTCTTGGTTACTGATAAATCCCAATTTTGTGATTTATCTTGTGTTGAATTTAGGAGATTTTATCAACTTATCCCACATTTATTCAATGAAATAGCATGGTTTCATAAATTTCTCCTAATTGTGCTTAATGGTTAAAAATATGCTTTTTAGGCCTTTAATATGTTAAATTTTAATTCACTTTTGATTCCACTTGATACCTTGATATGTTTGTTAGTGATTTCAGGATTAAAAGGGTAAGGAATGGATCAAGAAAGTGAAGAGGAAAGCATACAAGATGGAGAATTCATGGAAAATAAGGATTTGAAAGATTCAAGGTGATGCGTACATGTGACCGACGCGTACACATGAAGAAGAAATTTGTCAAGGTGACGCGTATGCATGATATGTAAAGTGGCCAAGTGACGCGTACGCGTGATCCATGCGTACGCATGACAAGCGGCACATGACCTCATTAAAGGCAAAATGCTGGGGGCGATTTCTAAGCTCACTGACGCCCAAATCCAACTCAATTCTGAAGTATTTGAGGCAGAAATCAAGAAGGAGAAAGGGGGGGAGAGCAATTAGATAATGTAGTAAATATGCTTTAGGTTCGTTTTAGAGAGAGAAGCTCTCTCTTCTCTCTAGAAATTAGGGTTCTTAATTTAGTTTTCTCTTAGATTTAGGTTTAATTACTTTTTTTGATTTAGTTTTTCTTTTTTAATTTCTTGTTGCTACATCTTGCTCTTTTAGGCTGCGTTTGTTTCGGAGAACAGGACAGGACAAGACACTGAGAACAGGACATGACAAGACACTAATGGACAGAGACACAAAATTTTGTGTTCTTGTATTCTGTTTGGTGATAAACTAGAACAAATTATGAAAATTCAATTTATTCTCATTTTTTTTCATTCAAAAAAATTTGAGGTAAAAAATATAATAATAAAAAATATAATTATGAAAAATTAATAAGAATAATGAAAGAAAAAATAAAAAATAAGTTGTGTCTCTTGTTAGTGTCTCAATGTCCTTCCTGTCAGGATGGACACAAAATACACTAATTCAGTGTCTCTGGACACACTGTCTCTGTCCATATCTCCTCTGCCAAACACGATTTTGTGTCTCTGTGTCCATGTCTCAGTGTCATGTCTCTGTAAACAAACGCAGCCTTAGTTCTTCTTGTTGATTTCCTTTTTATATTACTTTTATGTTTATGAGCACTCTTGTTAATTTTAGTTTCAATTAATGTAATTTATATTTTTATGTTTATTATTGCTTTCTTTAGTTGTTATTGTTAATTACTTGTATTTGGTAGTTGTTAGATTTTATATTTTTTGTAATTTAATATATTTTTTTATGTCTTTTAAGTATTTAATAAAATACTTAGTTTAGGTTTAGAGTAGTTTTTGAAGTGTACGAGGAGAGAAAGCAATAAAATCTTAATTGTTAACTCGGTTATCAAGTTATCATCACAAAACATTGAAACAAATGCAATGTATTGTTCCTCTGATCATGAATGTATACTATTGTGTAGGAATACCACTTCTACTATTTCTTATTAGTTGTCGATGTCTTCGTAAACTATTTTGACTTTTATAAATATAAATTACGTAATACAATTTGTGTTGGTACTTAGTATTATTGATGATTTCACTTCTTCTTTTTCATTTATTTGTGTATAAATAGATATTTTATTTAATTTATTTTTAATATATATTTTATATTTTAAAAATATTTTATAATAATAATTAATTTTAATAATTAATTTTCATATATACTTAATATTATTATTGATGTATATAATATGTACATAGTTCATGCAAGAACAACTACCAAAATTTTATTTTTTCTCATTAAAATACGTCTCATTTTTATAACAATAAAAATATTTTTAAAATATTATAAAATACGATAAAAATAATTAAAAAAATATTATTTTTTAAATAACAAACAACGATTTTTATATTTACTAAGTTGTTTATACATTTGATTTAAAATTTTTTAAGAATATTTGGATAACTATTTAAAAATATATATATATATATTTGAATATAAATTTTATTTTTATACTTGTTATTTTTTAAAAATAATTTTAGTCATTTGACAATAAAAACTGCAAAACAAATCCACTTAACCTAAAATACTAAATTTTAAAGATAAAAATATCTTTTATTCCTAAAAACTTATGTGATCGACGCGTGTTTTATGTGTTTTATGTGTCTAACTGTGCTCTAATAAAAAATAAAAGAATTTTTTTCGGACACATTTAGATACACATAAATATCATCACATGTAAGCCTTATTTTTAATATGTATTCTTGAAATGAGTTTAGAAATAATATATATTAATAATTATTAAAACAAAAAATATTTTAAATATTTTATATAATTAAAAAATATATTAAAAATAATTAAAAAATTAATTTATATTTTAATATCAATAAAATACCAAAATATTATTACAATTTATCTAAAATATACTTTATATTTTTTATATATACCGTATTCCGTGTCTTATAAGAATTTTAAAATTGTGTGTGTCTCACATCAATATCAGTGTCTGTGCATTATAGTCAAAAACCAATCTTTAAAACACTTTTGTTATTAATGTTTGACATCTTTGTCGCATTTTAAACTATTTTAAAGATATTTTTGTTATTAACAAAAGTAAAAAAATTTTATCAACATTTTAAAAAATTAAAAGTAATTTTGATAGATAATCTTTATTTGTATATTTCTTTTATAAATTTAAATATTTAAAACAAATAATTTCATGACATAATACTAAAATTTTTATTACAAAAGAAAATTCATGAGTCAAAAGAGAATAGCGTATTCAAAAAAATATAAATAATAATATTATCATTTTTATTTTTAGTAATAGTACTCCACATCTTTTGGTATTTATGTTTAAATATAAATCTATAATGGAAGAGTGACTATTAAAATATGGTACTTTGACAATTAAATTAAGTAACATGGACAAAAAATTTAATAATAAAAGAATAACAACTAAAGCCAAATTAAGGCTTAATAATGAGCCTATTTAAAAAAATTATTTATTATACTTTGATATATAAAAGAGCTAGAATGAAAAAAGATGGTACAAAAATGTTAATTAATTGTAGCTAAGTACCGGATCAATTTATATTATATATCATTGTCTTATAATATATCTAATAGAGCATACCTAATGTACTCTATTAATATATTGTATTAAAATGTATATGTATTTAATTTTTTTATAATTATTTAATTTATTTTAAATTATATATTTTAAATTATAAATTCTTAATTTTAAAATTTTAAAATAAAATTAAATAATTAAAAGTTATTATTTTATATTTTTATTTAAAAAATCATTTTCAATCATTTTAAATAAATAATCACAGTCAGTGTTTAAAAAAAATGGCTATTGAAATGATAATAATTGATATTATATATTTATTAAAATTAATTATTTTAATTATTATATATTATTTTAAAATTTTAATATATGTTTTCTAATTTTAATATATATATAGATGTAATTAATTTGATAATTGAGTTTTTTATATATTTAATATAGTTAAAAATTAATACCAACTTTGTTATTGTTATAAATAAAAAATTGTTTCAAAAAAATTTATAAACAAAAAAATAAATGCAATTCACATAAATGAAATTTAAGAATAGCTGAAATGCAATGCAAGAAGAACAGTTAGTTTTAAGGAAGTATTATTAGTACTTAATAAGGAGTACTTTAAAACGAAGAAAGACGCTTAACCTATACATGACCATGTGTTTTTCTGTACTATTGTCATATGTCTTTACCTGATATTACCAAAACCTACATCATAGATTATAAAAAATAATCACATAATGACTTTATACAAATCTTACGAGTATTTCTTAAGCGTTTGCCCCTTCTTTATTTTAAAGGATAACCAAAAAAAAATTTTATATGTTATATAAATTTGTTGTGTTTCCTTCTAAAGCTGTGACATCAACATAAGAATAATAATAAAAATATTTTAATTAAAAAACATATAAAATAATATATATTAAGATAAATTTTGTAAAAAAATTATTTTATTCTTGTATTTATGTTTTGATTTTTGTTGTCGAACCCAATTTTAGTGTTTCTTAATATATATGTTGATTAAAATTTATAATAGAAGTTAGTATCAGTTGATTTTATGAACTTAATTTATATAAGGAGTAAGTAAGTGTTACTATTATTTATGTTTGATAATTTTATATTAAACTAAATTATAATAAAATAAATATTATTTAAAAATATATTTAGATTAAACAAATTACTAAAAAAATATAAATTTATATTACTTAAAATCATTTGTAAATATTTTTTTGTTATAAATTTTTTAAAAATAACTTAAATTTATGTATTAGTATTTATTGTATTTTTTTAGTATACTTCTATACTCTTTTTTTTAATTTAATTTGGTCTTCCTAAATTAAAAAATTTTATATCAAGAATGAATATTAAAAATTTTATTAAAAAAACAATAATATCACAACATTTAAAAAAAATTCTAAAAAAATAACAACAACCGCAATATAAACAGAAAAATTTTAAAAAAAATAGTAAAATGATATAAATAAAAAATATTTTTTTTTGCTCAGCAAAGACATACAAACAAATCAAATATGAGAATTCTAATCATTGTTATATATGTTTTTTTATAGATAAGATTGAAAGATAAAATTAGTAAAAAAAAATTATAAATAAAAATTGATGTAGAATTATCTTCATGTAAAGTTAATAGATTAAAAAAATTATCAATTTAGTTAAAATTTTTAAATGATCTAATAATTTTTAATTATTAATTTTAAATAAAGATAAAATCACATATATATCTGGAGAGAAAAAAAATCATGAATGACATTACTAATTACACTACTAAATACTGAATGGCTAGATCAAACAAACTCTTTACTCTCCAAATTACTCATGACATTGCTGATTACAGTACTGAGTTTCTAAGTACGTATTTATTATCCCGTACCAAGCGGTTACATCAATACAACTATTCAAAACCTCTCAACAACCCTTACACACTGTTGCATCGGAATGTCACGCATGCTCAACAACAACAAAAAAAATCTTGAACTACATATTTCAGTAGCAATTTCAAAGCACATGAAGACTGAAACCATTCTTAGGTCAATAGTTTCTTTCTAATTTTTCAAAAAAAAGACTTTCTTGTTGTTGAATTATTTTACCTGTAGTTTTTGTTCCATCATTTCTTTTGTCTTCATAGTAGTTTTCAATTGTTATTTCACTGTGGTTGGAGAATTTTCTTTTTCTATAATTCTTATACATTTCTATATATGAATTCCTATATTTTATGAATTCCCATGCTTTGTTAACAAAACATTTTAAGGAGTTGAAGTTGACAGAATTTTGGTTTTGTTTGCCGTTGAAATAGGAGATCACGCAGGAGACGCAGTGGAGGAAGTGATTCAGTAGAGAGTATTCTTGAGAAGTGGAAGGAGTATAATAAGCAGTAACAACAACTAATCAGTGAAAGAGATGAGGTTGAAGTGATTCACATGATTCCTGCAAAGGGATCGAGAAAAGGGTGCATGAGAGGCAATGGTGGACCACAGAATTATGATTGCAAATTCAGGGGTGTGAGACAGAGGATTTGGGACAAATGGGTTGCAGAAATCCGCGAACCTATCAATAGCAAGCGTGTTGGTGAAAAAGCAAACAGGCTTTGGCTTGGAACATTTTCTATTGCACTTGAAGCTGCTCTTGCTTATGATGAAGCAGCAAAGACCATGTATGGCCCTGGCGCTCGTTTGAACTTTCCTCACCATTATGATTTATGGCATAGAATCAGTAGGTTCTAATGGATCATCTATGAGTACAGGATTTGATCAGAAATCACCAAGTGGAACCTATGTAGATATTTTGAATAGTGGTGATGTTGCAAAAGTTGATTGGTTGGAGGAGAATCTTGATATGGGTCTCGAAGAAAAGTTTTCTCAGGCAAACGAATTATTGGAGATGGAATGTGAGAGAGGAATTCTTCAAGAGCCTTTTAAGTATGTTAAGGACGATGTTGCTGGAGGAAGTGGAGGACTAGAGGGAGAGTTAAGAGGACGTTTTGAGGAACTCTGGTATAGTTGAAGAGTGTAATAATTACATGCTAGAGGATCCTATGTGCATGGCTATGAATATAGGAGCTGATTATAACTCTTGTGATACTACTGCACAGGGGATGATGGGAAGAGTGAAGTGGAAAATTGCAAATCTGGTAATGAGTTGAGCTGCAGGAACCACTACTTCGGATACTTGCATAATATGATTCCAAACAGTAATCCAAAGTATGAGCAGTTCAACAATCTCAAATCTGAGGCAGCTATTCCAACAAAAGACATGGAGGAAGTACTTGCAGAAATTCTGCAATTTTGCAGAAAGTGTTCCGAGATGAATAATGTTCGGTCACAAATTGGTCAATTCACATATAAGCAATATGATGTTAGTGATTGCAAGAATGAAACAGCCAATATAATAGGAGATTTAAAAAAATCATTCTATGCAGCCAATATACTTTTGGATCAATTGCAAATGTGTCCGAAAATGGGGATTTAAATATCAATAATACTAATAGAGACTCTAAATTACAAGAGAAAAAAAATCATGAAAATTCAGAGTCTGAATGTAGCTCTGGGCAGAGTAAGAGGTGTTCTGATACTTCGCAACTGTTGCAAAATTTGGGTGGTTACTTGCCTGAACACTTGAATAATATACAGTTTGCAAATATGGAATTAGGTCATGATTATAGTTTCTTGAATCCAGACTATGACTTTGGTCTATTGAAAGAAAAAAAGTTACTTGATATGTGCTTTTCACGTAGAGGATCTAGTTTCTAATATTTGTTTTTCGTATTTCATAATAATAGGATTAATGCATGATGTGCTTTTAGTGTTTTTTTTTTTTTTTGGGTGGAGTTATTGTAGTATGTTATTTTTGCCCCACAATAATGATTCAAATAAGGCCTAGTTTGCATTATCTTTTTCTACATCTCAATTACTATATATATTATATACTACGTAAGAACTATGCATTAAGATATAAATGTTGAAGTGGTACTATTTTATATAAAAATTAGAAATCTCTCGTGTTAACTGAGGGTTTGAACATGTATGTACTTCAACCTCAAGCATAAAACACGTAAAATTGCAAAATACTTCTTTTTTCTATATTTTCAGAATTGTTTAGTAATGTGGAAATTATTGACTTGAACAATGCAAAGGACTATATTCCATTTAGAAAAATCATACAAAAGAAAAAGAATGCGTAAATTATCACAAATATGCAAGATTACTTTTTCCTACTAATACTAAACAAAAGACTGTGCAATCTCCTAATAAATATAAATTTCTTCTATGACTTGTTCTCTCTCTGTGTATTTCTTTGAAAACTATATATATTCAAATTAACTGTATCAGCAACATTTTCATAGATTATCTAAACTAGCAAGATAAATGGCCTTATTCAAATTTTATCAGTGTCTTTTGAGCCTTTGCCCCTTTTCTCTTTTGAAGGGTTAACCAGAAGAACGTTTTATATATCATATAATTTGGTCTGTATTTGCTTCTAAGGCTGAGATATAAACATAAGGATAATAATAAAAATATCTCAATTTAAAAAAAATAAATAAAATAATATGTATTAAGATAAATTTTATAAAAAAATTACTTTATTTTTATATTTGTGTTTTGATTTTTGTTGTGAAACCAAATTTTAGTATTTGAACATGTATGTACTTCAATCTCAAGCATAAAATACGTAAAATTGTAGAACACTTTTTTCTTCTATATTTCCAGAATTGTTTAGTAATGTGGAAATTACTGACTTGAACAATGCAAAGGATTATATTCCATTTAGAAGAATCATATATCAAAAAAAAAAAGAATGCGTAAATTATCACAAATATGCAAGGTTGTCTTTCTCTACGAATACTAAACAAAAGACTGAGCAATCTCCTCGTAAATATAATTTTCTTCTATGACTTGTTCCCTCTATGTGTATTTCTTTGGAAACTATATATTTTCTAACTAGCTGTATCAGCAACATTTTCATAGATTATCAAAACTAGCAACATAAATGACCTTATCTAAATTTTATCAGTGTCTTTTGAGCCTTTGCCCTTTCTCTTTTTTGAATGGTTAATCAGAAGAATGTTTCATATGTCATATAATTTGGTCTGTATTTGCTTATAAGGCTGAGATATAAACATAAGGATAATGATAAAAATATCTCAATTTAAAAAAATATATAAAATAATATGTATTAAGACAAATTTTATAAAAAAAAATTACTTTATTTTTATATTTGTGTTTTGATTTTTGTTGTGAAACCAAATTTTAGTGTTTGAATATGTTTGTACTTCAACCTCAAGCATAAAACACGTAAAATTGCATAACACTTCTTTCTTCTATATTTCCAAAATCATTTAGTAATGTGGAAATTACTGACTGAACAATGCAAAGAACTATATTCCATTTAGAAGAATCATATATCAAAAGAAAAAGAAGCCTAAATTGTCACAAATATACAAGGTTGCCTTTCTCTACGAATACTAAACAAAAGACGGTGTAATCTCCTAATAAATATAAATTTCTTCTATTACTTGTTCCCTCTTCGTATATTTCTTTGGAATCTAACTAGCTGTATCATCAACATTTTCATAGATTATCAAAACTAGCAAGATAAATAACCTTATCTAAATTTTATGAGTCTTTTGAGCCTTTGCCCCTTCCCTCCTTTGAAAGGTTAATCAGAAGAACGTTTCATACGTGATATAATTTGGTCTGTATTTACTTCTAAAGTTGAGACATAAATATAAAGATAATGATAAAAATATCTCAATTTAAAAAAGGTTTAATTACTCTGTTTGTCCCTATAGTTTCACAAAATTTTTAATTAGGTCTTATACTTTTTTTCCTTTTAATTGAGTCCTTGCGCAAAATTTTTTTTTAATTAGGTCCCTACACTTTTTTTTCCTTTTATTTAGGTCCTTATACCAATGCTTTTTTTTAATTGGGTCTCTATAAAATTAAGCCGATTACTACTAAGAGGGACTTAATTGAAAAAAAAAATTAGTACAGAGACCCAATTAAAAAGAAAAAAAGTATAGGGATCTAATTGAAAATTTCACGAAATTATAGGGACCAACAGAGTAATTAAACCTTTAAAAAATATATAAAATAATATGTATTAAGACAAATTTTATAAAAAAAATACTTTACTTTTATATTTGTGTTTTTATTTTTGTTGTGAAACCAAATTTTAGTGTTTCTTAGCGTGTATTTTGATTAAAATTTATAAATAAAAATTGGTATCAATTGATTTTACAAACTTAATTAATATTAAGACTGAGTCAGTGTTACTATTATTTATGTTTGATAATTTTATATTAAACTAAATTATAATAAAATGAATATTATTTGAATTATATTATTTAAAATCATACTTAGATTAAAAAAATTAGAGAAAATTTTACTCTTCTCTCTTGAGAGATACTAAAATATTACTTCCTTCTCCTCTATTTGTAAAATATACATTCTCTTTCCTTATAACTTTTAAAACAAACTTCTCTTTAATCCATTTTAAATTTTATGTTAACTAATGTTAACCTTACCTATTTTTCAAGAAAAAATAAATTATTTTTTACAAAAATATCCTTTAACAAAAATTATATTTTTTTGTCATTAAATTTTTCTTACTAAAATACCTTTTAATAAATTATTTTTTTCTTGATTAAATTATATTTTTATCAAAATATTTTTTAAAAAAATTTAATAATTAAATCTTTTTTTAAGATGCCCTTCAATAATTTTTTAATTATTAATTGTGATTTTACCAAAATTTTGGTTAAAATAATATATACTGATATAAAAAAATTAATAGTAAAATATAACTATAACTGTTAACAAAAATTTTAGTAAAATCACAATTTAATAATTAAAAAATTATTGAAAGGTATCTTAAAAAAAATTAATTTAATTATTAAATTTTTTTAAAAATATTTTGGTAAAAAAAATTATTAAAGAGTATTTTGGTAAGCAAAATTTAATGACAAAAAATAAAATTTTTGCTAAAGTGTATTTTTGTAAAAATAATTTATTTTTTCTTGAAAAATGGATAAAGTTAACATTAGTTAACACAAAATTTAAAATGAAAGGAGGAGATTTTTTAAAAGTTATAAAAGAAAGAAATGTACATTTTATAAATACAGAAAATAAAATTTTATTTTAGCATCTCTCAAAAGAGAGTGGAATTTTCTCAAAAAATTATTAGAAAAGATATAAATTAATATTACTTAAAATCATTTGTTAACACTTTTTTTTCTATAACTTTTTTAAGAGAACTTAAATTTATGTATTAGTATTTATTAATTTTTTGTCATAATTTTTTAGAATATTTTTTGTACTCTTTTTTATGTAATTTAGTCTTCTTAGATTAAAAAAATTTATATCAATAATGAATATTAAAAATTTTATTAAAAAAATAACAATATCCATCAGACAACATTTAAAAAAATTCTAAAAAAAATAACAACAACCATAATATAAATAGAAAAAATAAAAAAATTAGTAAAATGATATAAATAAATAAAAATTTACTTTACATAGGCATAAAAGAAATCAAGTATAAAAAAAATAAATTATAGATAAAAATTGATATACACTTATAAAGTTGATAGTTAAAAAAAATTAATTTAGTTAAAATTTTTAAATTATTTAATAATTTTTAATTATTAATTTTATATAAAGATAACTATACGTAACTTAACCATTGAAGCAAAAATTATAATTTTATATCAAGTGAATGAGAATTTATACATATCACATATACATCCAGATAGAAAAAATAAACAAAAAAAATTTGAAGCCTTAAAAATTGAACCTTTATTTTCCGACTCAATTGTTAAACTAAATACATTCTTAATCTCCAAATTGGCTAAATCAAACAAACTCTTTAGTCTTCAAGTTATTCATGATGTTGCTGATTACAGAACTAAGTTTTATGTACGTACTTATCATCCCATACAAACCCTGCTACATCCAGTACAAATACTCAAAACCCTTCAAAAATCCTTACACGCTGTTGCATGGGAATGTCACACACCCTCAACAACGAAAAAACCTTAGAACTATATATTTCAGTAGCAATTTCAAAGCACATTAAGACTGAAACTATTCCTAAGTCAGCAGTTTTTTCTGATTTTCAATGTTTTTATTACACTTAACTAGTTTCTTCTCCTTGTTGAATTATTTTAGCTGTGCTTTTTGTTCCATCATTTTTTTGTCTTCTTTTCACTTGTTTCATTGTGGTTGGAGAATTTTCTTTCTATAATTCTTACATGTTTCTGTATATGAATTCCTATCTTTATGAATTCCCGTGCTTTATTAACAAACCATTTTAAGGAGTTAAAGGGAGTTGACAGAATTTTGATTTTGTTTGACAGAAGTTGACGCAGTGCTTCAGTGGAGAGTACTCTTGAAAAGTGAAAGGAATACAATAAACCGCAACAACAACTAATCAGTAAAGGAGATGGGATTGAAGTGATTCACAAGGTTCCTGTGTTGGTGAAAAACCAACTTGCCTGAACACTTGAATAATATATAGTTTGCAGACATAGAAGTATGTTATGATTATAGTTTCTTGAGTCCACTGGGTGGTTACTTGCCTGAACACTGAATAATATAAAATTTGCAAACATGAAAGTAGGTCATGATTATAATTTTTGGGTCCAAACTATGATTTGGTCTATTAGAAGAGAAGAAGTTACTCGATGTGTGCTTTTCTCTAGGATTAATGCGTGATGTGCTTTTAGTTCCTTTTTTCATTTCGGTGGGGTTATTGCAGTATGTTGTTTTTGCCCCCACCATAATGATTCAAATAAGGCCTAGTTTGCATTATCTTTTTCCACATCTCGATCACTATATATAATCATATACTATGTAAGAACTATGCATAAAGCTATAAATGTTGAACTGTGGTGCCATTTTATGTGAAAATTAGAGATCTTTCGTGTTAATTGAGAGTTTGAACATGTATGTACTTCAACCTCAAACATAAAACACGTAAAATTTCAAAGCACTTCTTTCTTCTATATTTCCAGAATTGTTTAGTAATGTGGAAATTACTGTCTTGAACAATGCAAAGGACTATATTCCATTTAGAAGAATCACATATCAAAAGAAAAAAATGCATAAATTGTCACAAATATGCAAGGTTGCCTTTTCCTACGAATGCTAAACAAAAGACTGCAATCTCCTAATAAATACAAATTTCTTCTATGACTTGTTCTCTCCCTCTCTGTGTACTTCTTTGGAAACTATATAAATTGTATCTAGCTGTATCAGCAACATTTTCATTTTGGAAAATTGGTTTGCACCAAGTACTGCAACATTCCAATAACTTGCTCTAGTCCTACACTGTTATGTATTCTATCCAATTGCAAGGGTATGGAAATCAGGCCTATTTTTCACAACATAGAGCTCTTGATCATGCCCTGGCCATTCAAAAAGTTGGCCTTTACTGGATGACTTCAAAATAATGTCAGTCAGTCTCCACCGCCATCTTTATACCAGATCATACTCCACGGGCCATTTTTGCTGCTCAACCTATCAAAACATGTGCTTAAAATATTTATATTTAAATCGCTTTCCATAATTCCCTCTAAAGTTTTCTCAAGTCTGCTTATAGCTCTAGCTATAGGAGTAGGACTATGAAAAATATTAGCTCTAAAATAAAGTTGCAAGACATTTTCATACATGTGACAGCATGCCATATCACATGTTGACAAGCATGTCCAGTTTCATGCTGGGATTCCTTTTGGTGCAAGGTTGCCATATGGAGGTATAGTGAGTCATAACAACCAACAAAAAGTGTCCCAACTGTCACCATAATAATGAATTAGATGTGTCAATGCCAAATATCTACCTCCATGTTCCGGCGAGAACACGCATAGTCATGAAGAGAAACAACCCTGCCCAGACTCCAGGAAGTCCAAGTTCTGGAGCAGCTACCAGCAAGAAGATTGAAGAAACTAGTCCAACCAGCATCTACCCCATAACGAAACCCAAGAAACAAAATGTAAGGATAGAGGAGGGAACAAACGACGAGAAAAAGATATAAAGCAAACTTAGTCATGAGACTTTTAAGTATTTGTAATCATCAGGTTTTACAATTACCGTTGAGTACGCAGCATAACCATAGTCTGATACCCCATAGTAAAGTCCATCAATGACAAATGCCAAAGCATTCACTGGTTGAGTTCCAGCCACAAACTGCACAGTATGATTAAATTTCAGATATTTCAAACATTACTGATACGTACATGCATCCACAGACAGAAAGGAGGATCATGCATAATATAATAGCTGAGTAGACATTTAATAGCCACGCTGAAACTTAGCCTAGCTAAAAAGAAGATATTATATTTCAATCAGTCCAAGAAGCTTTTGTCATGCAAGGTATGATTCATCAATACTAGAGTCATGATAGTCTGATGTTACAAATATATAAACATACAACAAAATGAACCTTCAGTTATTAGCCAACCAACAATAAACCATTTGCTTATTTAAGTGGAGGTCAACACTTCACAACAATTTATCCTGGTCAGTTAATGTCAAGTCTAACCTCCCAAAAAGAAAAAAGAAAAAAAAATCCTGAAGGTAATCTAGCTAAGATATAAGATTATACATTCATCATCACTAAGTAACCTTGAAAAGATAAATTGTTTGTGATGCTCCATTATTTGGGAGGAAAAGAAGGGAAACAAAAAAGAGTTGATTCTTATGCTTTGCATGAAGAAAAAGATGCTCTCCAATTAATGTCTTGAACTGGATTTCAATTTTTAGTTGGTGTTAAGGACCTGACTTAGACACAAACTTCAACTTCTGTAGGCTCGTTGCTTTGACTTTTAAATCAATCCAAGTCAACAAGAATTGTTATTTCTTACCAATATGCCTGACTGAGCAACACTCAGAACTTCCAAGTCTGTGGTAAATAAGCTTGAAAATGATCCAAACCCAAAGAATAAGATCACGGACAAAGTAATTCCTGTTCCTAAACCAATCTACATGACACATAAAAGAGAGTAGGTGAAACGAATTCTGGATGGATCTGTGTACAAGTTATATCATTCAACTAAGTAAGAACAAAGTAAGTTACTGGTGGCAATAATCAATCACCTGTAATACTCTATATGTAATGAGGCGTGCTTGCTCGTAATTTCCCTGCGAGTAACTGCTGGCAAGAAGTGTCTGTAAAATAAATGCCATTACTCATTACAATATTACACAATAACAGGACATCATTTTGAGCCCCACTTAGAATTTTGAAAAGACTTTGGCTTATGACCAAAAAGTCTTAAAACTTGACCATACCCAACCTGCTTGTTTACTTGGTCAGGGAAAGCCCCCAAATGTCCGTAAAATAAACAAATGCAGTTCATAATTATAAAATAAAACTATTCGACTGGATTCATTTGTGTCTTGGAAACTGAATATGATAAACTAACGAGAGATATCTTTGATCATGTTCTCTGGGGTACTTTGTTACTTCATAGTCATTTATGAATGCAAGATCTAACCTGACCAGCAAGTGCCAGAGCATCAGTGAGCAAAGATATTGGCAGCCAAACTTGCATGCAAATTTGATGACCAGCCATAGGTATAGGGCCCTGCTTAGCTGCCATAGAGGTTGACAGTGTCAAAGCCAGAAACACAGCCACAGTCCTGCCAATAAGAAGACCACCTACAATACAAAATGCAACAGTCAAAGTAAAACTAACTGCCTAATTAGCTCGGTTATGTCTTCGATCCAGTTAGAGTTAAGAAAACAAAAACCATATTTCGTGACTAAAAGTACAAAATACACAGTATAATGTGTGAACAGACACAAAAGCCCTGTTAAAATGATCTATTCAATCAAATTCCCCTTTCAGGAACAATGCGATCATAATATTCTTGAAAAATGAACTCTATGGGATCGTAATTTTCAAATCAGTCAATCATATCTGATCCTATCAGCAAATCCTTCCAGTTTCTCGAAATTCTCGTTCCAGTTTACTAGTTATTAAAATGCTCAATCCAACTTGAAGCTACATGTAAAATCTATAGCCAACAGTAGCAATAAATACAAAACCACAAATAGAATACACTATCCATTCAAAGCATGAAATCAAGAAAAACTGAAACTATTGATCCCTGAACTCATGTTAGTCTGATTAGTTATAAAGCTAATAATCATGCAAATTTGAAGTTCATCTTGAAATTTTCAATGCATTTGTACAGAAAGAACTAGTAACAATTTTTTCAATCCACTCTGATAATTTTATTATCATTATCGAAACAAAAAAACTTCCTCTGTATATGGACAGACTTAGCAACACTACGACTTAATTTAGAAAGAGGTACCAGATTTCAGATAGCTGAGAATTTTTCTCCCATCAAAGTGAAAAGGCATTAGGAGCACATTTCCGGTCAATTTCCATAGAAGAATAAAAGCAATTAAGTATCTGGTGAGCAAAAGAAAAATTGCGTCAAAAGCAGAAGATTACATAAATTCAGGGGCATGTGCAAAATGCACAGATAAAAGTAAGTTTACCACATTATTGACGTACTCAGAGATCACTGTAGCAACTGCAGCACCACTAATGCCAAGACCAAAAAAGAATATTAATATTGGATCCAATATCGCGTTAAGAACGTTGCCAGCACCTGAAAATTCAAGCGAAGCAATCTCCATCAATACATCCACAAATTTTTCACATCAACAAGACTAAAGTGCAGACATAAGTCTACAAAAACTAAATATACTCGAAGAAATAATTTGAGAATCTGCTTGAGCTTCTTCTATGCAGTAAAGAGTCAAGAAATGAAAATGAGAACAGATATATTTATTAGCCTGTGTTGTAAGATTCCATTCTTTCTGGATTGAGTATAATAGGAAAACACAGCCTCTACTAAGAGTGCAGATTGTTGAAAAGAGGAGGAAAACAGGGCCTTTACAAAAAGAAAAGAAACCATGGAGTTAAAAAGGATGGAGTAAACCACAGAAAATGCCATGAGAAGAGGACGGAATTCTAGTATCACACACGGGGAGGATTGGGGGGGTAATATTTCTAATTTTCAATCAAATTTGAGTGAGAAAAGATAAAGATATAGGATGCTGATGCAGTACTTGCCAACAGCATATAGAGGCGTCTTTGTATCCTTAAATCCACGAAAAGTGCCTTGAGCAGCTAATGCAATCACAATTGCTGGAGCGGCAAAGGCCCTTAGCATAAGAAAGTTCTCAGCAGGTCCACGCATAGGGGAATCCTGTACAGAAAATAAATGGATTATGGAGTAGATGATATTAATAAGAATTTTATCAAGTCTAAGGAAACAGAAGTAAGGTTCAATTATAGATAATGAAATGTTGTGTGAAATGGAATTCCAGAAATGCAATGTTTATTTCTATTAAGCTCAGACCAACTAAAAGGGGAAAAGAAATAATGGGACATAGAAAAATCTCTTGTTATGCATATAATGACTGATGACAGGGAATTTGAAGCAAGAAAAAGTAAGTTTACATTGATTGACTAATTGTCAATATATTTCTTGAAGTGGATGGCAACAAAATTAATTAACTGAAAGGTAACTAGTACATAATGATATTGGTGTTATAATAAGGTTCTCACCCTCAAATATAAGAATTAGTAACAAGAACTACATGTCTATTAGAATTGAACATGGATTTGGAAATGAAATTCAGTTCCTTTTATTATTGTGCAATATTGACCTTAATTCATCAAAAAGGTTATGCACCACTATATAGAATAAAAGGAATGGCTTAAAAGAAAAATGCAATGACTGCTTTTTAAAATAGATTAAGAAAAAAAATAAAGTAATGAATCTGCAACTGTGTAACAGAGAACAAGCCTATGAGAAGCAAATTGAACTTTCATGATTCAACCTAAAGTAAGATTGCTTCCAACTGAGATTTTACACAATAGTTCTACAGAGAAGTTGTAAAAAAGCATTCACTGATTTATATTACATGGAAAAAAAAAATTCCATTCTTCCACCCTCCCTCTCTTTTTATTTCCTATTCATATGGTTGGCCGGGTGGTGTTGTCTTGGACAACCAAGTGTAGACTCTGAAGAAAATAACATTCTGACACAAAATAAATATAAATGGAAGTTATTGATCAATAATCAGCCAAGGTTGACATACAGCAGGTATACCCATGATGTTCATAATGATGCCAGAACCAAGGGAAAGAAGCACAGTTTCAGCAATTCCAAGAGTAGCAGCAAGTGCTAAAGAAGTTGATACTGAAGGAATATGCCTCTTGCTTTGGTATTTGCCACCAAAATCTAGATGATACCAAAGTGGAACAAAACCGTCAGTAGAGGCATCTAAAGAAGGGAACCTATGACCATGTCTGGAAAAGTAGTCAGACTATTAAAGAGGTGTAGCTTTCTTATAAAGCTTACCACTTTCATCAGTTTGACTGGAATCCTTGCTGATCAGTGCCTGTTCCTCGGCAACAAAGGATGTGGTAATATTAAGTAAAGGAATGTTAAATATTTTTGACACCAAATTAAACACAGAAGTTGAAACCCCAACTGCAGCCAATTCAGCAGGTCCTGCATATATAAAATTATAAATATAATTAAGGGGGATTTCTCACTACAACAACAATCATCAATCAAATGTATGTCCAAACAAACAGAACCTAAGACAAGCAAATACTTGTAATCATCATCACCAACTAGAATTACAAGATTACAACTATCTATTAAATAAACAACAAACTAGCAATTCAGAATGGTTGGCTTCCAGGGTGAGAATAAAATTAAGCCAAATAAGCTGCAGACAGATAAATTACAATTCCATACTTTCGACCAGTTTAAAACAAGAAAATGCAAACCAATAAATAAAATTAATTTAATCAAATTAGCTTGCTTTATACAAGAGTGTGTTTGAGTTAATGATTTAAGTGACTATTAACAGAAAGTTACTAATAACTAACTAACTAATTCACCATCTGTAATAATAAGTACCTATGTGGCCCACAAAAGCTGTGTCGATCAGTGAGGTAAGTGGATCAGCTGCCAATGCCAAAGCAGCAGGTAGTGCAATGGACAGTATTTCCTTCCCCAGTTCATCAAATTTAAGCCACCCATCTCTGTTCAAAGCAGGTATGTTAAACTTCAAAACTCCAATTTACATGCAAATAACCTAAAAATAGAAAAGAAAGACAAACTTTTTAACTGAAAATTCTCAGTCACATATTAAATCAGATTCAAAGAACGAGAAGGCAGAAACTTTATTAAATTAAATCCTCAAAGTTCAATCTTAATTAAAATCGAAGAAACAAACTTCAAAATCCCAAATCACAAATAAATAAATAAATAAGAATAAAGCCATAGACTAATTTCAAAAGTTCCATTTACATGTAAGATTGAGCTAACAATAGCTTCATTAATTTTAAATCTCTTTCAAAACGAAGAAACTAACTTCAACTCAAATCCCAAATTCTGCATCAAATTAAATTCAAACAAAGCTCAATCATGATCAAGTTAAAGCCACACATTTCAGCTGAAACCCCAAGAAACACACTTTTAAGCCCCAATTACGCATAAACTAAGCCCAAAAAAATAGAAAAAAGAAAAGGAAAAAAATATCCAGCTCTGATAGTAACTCAATTGAAGCATTACCCGAATCGACGAAGAAAAGCAAAGGAATCATCCGAAGAAGACGAATTGCGAGAAGATTCATCTTCAAGGGAGCTAGTTTCAACGGAATCATTGGTGGTGGTGGTGGTGGCACCGTTGTTCTTCAAAGAAGCTTTTGGTGCGATTCGGATTCGAATGCGAGAAAAGCAATGATAAGGCTTTGGGATTAAAGTAGGAGATTTGAATGGTGGATGATAGCAATGGTGAGGTTGAAGTTGCAGAGAGTGAATGCAAAGAAAGCGGTGACATTGAGAAGATGCCATCGAAGCACCTGCACCACACAGCGTGAAGAACGAAAAGTGACGGAAATGTCATGCACTGAATAACGGGTATATAACATAACCATATATTTATTTTCATTTTCATTTTCTTTTTCATTTTAATGGACACGTAATTTTATTCTGTCGCAAAAAATAAATAAAAGCAATAATAAATATGTATTTGGTGGGGCCATGTACTGCTTGGGCCTCAAATAATTAAATACTAAATAAATTCATATATAACAATAATACACAATATAAAATTTGGGATAGAAATAAATTTAGAAGAAGATGAAGAGTAGAAGAAAATGTGAGAATAGAAATATATGTAAGTGGTATATATAGAATAATAAAATATTAATTTATTAATAATAACGATTACTATACGGCTAGTTTTCAACGGCTACTTTTACAACGGTTAGTTTTACAACTGCTAATTTTAATAATGTCGTTAGCATTTTAAATTTTAAAAATAAAAATAACTATTCAAACCAAAAATTATTTTGTAAGGTATAATTTTTAATGTAAGTAAATTTAATTAATTAAAATTTAGTATAATAATATAATAATATTCAATATTAATTATGATATAAATAATTAATATAAATCATTAATTGAATAAAAATTTAATTATTTAATCTAATTAATTATTAAAATTTTTAATAAATTAATTATAATTTAATTATTTAATATAACAGAAAAGATAGACGATTTTAAAAATAACAATGGTTCTTATTGAAGGTCACCGTTTGTGATCGTAGTAAAAAGAAGATTAAAGATCGTGGCGGCGATAACGATAGTAGTGGTGGCGGCAGCAACAGTAGTGACATTAGTGATAGATGTGATGAGAATTGGATGGGAAAAAATTTAAGTGATATTAATTAAAAAAGGTTAGGAATTTAAGATAGGATGAGTTAGATTAGGAGAATAATTTAGGAATTTTGGATAATTTTTTAAGTTTTAAGTAGTTTTGTCAATTAAAATTTATTTTTTGTAGATATAAAATTATTTTTTTTATAAATAAATTTATTAAACATTCTAAATATTAGTGAGTAAAAATAATTTGTTCGAATACAAAATATTCAATTAGAAACTGGTTCAACCTTTTCGGTCACTTTTTTTGCCCTAGTCATGCGCAGCTTTTTCCATTGTGATTAGGGACTGTTTGATTACTTTTAAGTCTCATTTCTAAAGAACTCAACATATTTGTATCGATAAATTGGTTAAGCTTGGACATCTTTGGATTCACATCGGCTCATCCTTACATGTTCTTTGCTAAGTATGGAGTACTGCACACCTTGTGAATTCGTTAAATCTAAACTCTTCATTTATTATATTTTATTTGAATGGTCTGAATTTAAAAAGGTAACCTATTAATCAGGTTAATTATTTTTTTTTACAAATTTTAGATTTTTTTGGCAAGTCTCAGATATTGGGATGAAGTTCAAAATAAAAAATTAGTATATAAATATTAAAAACAATATGTCTGTAGAAAAAAAATTATTGGATTTTAGAATTAAAATAAATAATACATAAAAAATAAGTTAAAAATTTATGTACTAAATCCAAAAAAAAGATATATTAGAATCTTAAAAAAAATAATATTAAATATATATTATGTATATAATATTAAAATTTAAATAAATTTTATTTTGTATGAAATAAAATATAATATTAAATATAAACATAATGATAAAAAAATTTGTGTTATATATATATAATATTAAAATTTAAATAAATTTTGTTTTATGTGAAATAAAATTATAATATTAAATATAAATACAATGATAAAATTTTATATATATATATATATATATATATATATATATATAATTTTATTTTGTGTGAAACAAAATTAAAACATTAAACATAAACAGAATGATAAAAGATTTAGTACTATATAAATTTAATTAAAAAAATATTTATATAACGTAAAAAGCAAACAAATATATAATAATTTTATTTTGTGCGAAACAAAAATTCATCTAAAAAAATATTTATATAAGTTTTTATTAACAATTTTTTTATTGAAATATGTTATTTTACTATATTTATAATATATTATTTGGGATAATTATATTATTTTAGTTAATATAAATTATTTAAAAAATATTTAAAATTTATTATTTTGTATTAAGAATATTATTAAAAATATATTATTATTTTTTCTTAAAATAACATTTTCTTTTTTTTCGTTCAAATACTATGACAATAAAATATTTTGTGTAATTGCTTCTACTCAATAAATATTATATTCATTTATTTTTATATCGCATGTAAAATAAATAATTAATGTTTAAAAAAGTTAATAAAGGAAAGAAGTATTTTTTTTTTACCAATTCTTAGGTGAATATAAAGAGATTATGTCATTTGAACTATAATTCGTTGGCAAAGAAAGAAATACTCTTAATTATATATTAAATAGAATAATTATTTATTAGGCTCATTTTTATACAAATAAAATTTTTCTTAATTTTATATCTGTAATATTTTATACCAATTAGCTTCAGAATTTAATTATTTTTTGAATAAATTAATAAAAAAATAATACAAATAATTGTTTAAATATAATTGTATTTTAATTTTTCATTCTATTACGTACACGTTGAGGTTAATTTGAAATAAAAGATAATGGACTTGTTGTAACTGCCATGTATTTTGTGCTTTGACTGCGTCGTCATCTAAGAATCATGCGCCTTCATGGGAAACCGGAGTTCTTCTACAGAATCCGTTTTGCGTTTGGAGTTAGCAGTGGCGACAGATATGCGTCTTCCTTTTCTATGGCAGCAATTTTTCGGACTTTGATGGTCATTTATGGTAGAAGTGGAATAGGGTGGGTTCAAGAACGTCAAAATCTATAGCTAGCTAAAACGATAGTGGAAGCATCTGCCAGCAAACAAAACAGTGAAAATATTTGAAGACATCACATCGACAATAACAGAGTAACAGAGGAATTAGTTTTTTTGTTAGTGCTGGTTTGTTTGTTCAGCCCATGATAAAAAAAATAATAACAATAATAAATAAATTAAAATTACCTGATAACTTTTGATAGTAGGTTAATTTTTAAGAAGTACTGCACTCCCTACTTTATCTGGAGTGCATTAGCTTTCGCCTTCACATCCAACACAATTTCGAATTTTTTGTTTAAACTTTGTCATTTTTAAATTGAAGTTTCCAACTTTTTTGGTAAGAAAAAAAATAAATAGAGGAGATAAGATACGAAATGTAAATATCTTCGGTCGTGGGAAATGTAAATGTCTAAAACTATGTTCAATGAGGTTAATGTAGAACTTTCCGACATCTTTTTGTTTTTTAACAAGGGAAATAACATGACTAGAAACGGACCGGACCCTACATGGTTACATATATGGCCCAAAATCTAATCTATATTCATTTTATCTCCAACTATTATAAAAGTTAAATTCAGTATAGGAATTAATGTAGATTATCTTTGTTATATTAAGTATTAACTCTTTTGAGAGGGAAAAAGAAAAAGGAATTATGTTATTCATATCATATAGTATAAATTTATATTCTCTATATTACCACATCCGAGCCAACCAAGTAATCACCGTAAAAGTTGTGAAATTATTGTAATATGATCATGAAGGAAATGGGGTAAGAACAAAATTTTAAATTATACCTATCCATCTAACAACTTCCTTGATCTTTTGCCAAAAAGAATAAGTTGAGGTGAGACAGAGACTAGTGATACTAACACCTCTTAAACAAATGCTTCACTTCAAAACCAAAAAGTTAAGACCATGAGAGGGCATAGTCCAAGAGACTGAAGGGTAGCAGCACAATCTTGATGCCCCAACAAGAAAATCCTCCGAATGCAATCACAAAAGTCCATCATGGGACAGAATTGAATTGAATCTTCATTGTGTGTATCAATTGGAAATTCCAATCTCGATCTCACATCATAGCTTTCAGCTGATAAACACTAGAACACTATGATCCAATCTTTTCTAGATTTTCAGACACAGTTTTCATTCTAGGCCTGACTTCAGGGTCTCCCTCAGTGCATGACAATGCTACATGAAACACAGCCAGTACCTCCTTTTTGGCATGAACTTCTTGAAGCAAAGGAGGATCAACCATTTCGGATAGCGGACTTTCTTGTTCAAACCCTTTCCTCACCCACCTCACCATATCAGGAACTTCCATAGAAGTTGATGGGGCAGGAGTAGAATCAGGGGACTTCCCAGTAAGCAATTCGAGCAACACGACTCCAAATGAATATACATCCCATTTCTGGGTTGGTCTGCTACCTGGAACTTTGGCCTCAGGGGCCTTGTAGTTGTTGGTATGTTCTGTTTGTGATGGCTTAAAGTAAGGAAGAGCTCCTCCCATAAAGCCACCATTGGAGGGGTTATTGCCAGTGATGCTGATCAACCGGTTAAGGCCGAAATCAGAAATTCGGGGTTGGAAGTCCCCATCAAGGAGAATATTGGAGGGCTTGATGTCACCATGAACAAATTTTCTAGGACTGCATTCATGGAGATAGGCCAAACCCCTGGCTGCTCCTTTGGCAATTCTCAGCCTGGTTGACCATGGAAGGTTCATAGTTGGTTGACCATTTCTCCCTACATAAAGAAATATGATTATTTGTAGCTGAAAATTCAATCTATTTACAGAATGCAAATGGAGATTGAGTTATCTTGATAATTTATTTCCCTAATTGCAATTGAAAATTTATGCTGTTGGGTACAAAGAGAGAATTTCATACAAACGGTCTTTATAGAATGAATCTTGAGGTGTAAGTTATCAATAACAGGTTGTTATAATGTTATTGTTGTATCTTAAATCATACATCAGACATTATTGTTGTAAAGTGTAAACAGAAAGTTAGAAGTGTCAGACGTACGTGTAGTAGAAGCAATGAGTAGGAAAACAATCTTGTAGAAGCCAAAATGATTAATAATTTAACAAGAAAAAGCATTTTTTTTTTCAGTGAGTCAACAGAGTTGGAGGTTCAACTGTGCCATTAGACCAAATACTAGGAAATCCCATTATAAAATAATGGCATAAAAGCGGCACAAACTTGTAAGTTCATTTTCAAACTACAGAAACAAAACACTTTAAATAAAGTTACTGTGAAAGATATTGTATTGTGTGTATGAAAAACTGAAAATATACGCATGAAAAAGAGATCCAAAGTCCTCACTCCTAACCAACCACGAAACTTTAAAGTCAACAGACACAAGGCTTGAGAAAGATAAGGTGCACTATCCAATGTAAAAAGCATATAAACCATCATCTAGACTAATACTGCTATCTTTCTAATTAATAAATATATTATAAAGCCACTGACATTTAATTTTAAAAAACCAGATGTGGTCCTCAAGTTTCATCAGTATCACTGCTGCTTGAAAAATGGTTTTGACGAGTGAAACTGCCTGCTTTCAACCAGTTTTGGTTTGCATAATGGCCTCATGTGCTGAGAATGACATAAAGGTCTTGATGTTCAAAAAATAGTTGCATGATTTTAAAGCATATTTAATGTATGCTTAAAAATAATGAAATATCTATAATTATTCGTTTTCATTAATAATGTTTTAAGATTATATTAAGTATATATTTGTAAAATGCATATTAAATATAGACAAGATGTATGCAATAAAGCAAATACTAGTTCTTAGAAATCTAGAAGTTCATGGTCCCAAACATGAATACCACACTACCATCCCATTTCCCAAACACATGCTGAATGTCTTACTTTATCGTCGAGGCAGGTCATTTAAATTGGCATTGTTGTCTCACCAAACATTTTCTTGGATCCAACGCTCATTGCCAATAATAAATACCAATAATCCAACTAAATTGCTCACCTAGACGCACTCACTGACTCACCTCAAATTAATTTTAAAAAAAAAAGTAATACTCGTCAATAATATGCTCGTTTGCAGAAAGAAAAATTGTTAATTTCCAATTTGTTTATTTCTATCAAAGACAAATTGAAATTTAAAATTGCTCGTTTGCACTAGTCAATCAACCATTTTGGTCAATTGTCCCCACAATGAAACAGACAAAACTCTGATACGTAGTGTCTGTAGTTATCTGCATGGAAGTATTTCTAGCATATTTATAATTATTTTGAAACACACTAAATTTTAGTACTTAGTTCTAACAATCCTTTATAGAGAAGGCAAAAGTGAATGGGAATTATTAAACATATGAAATTTAAAAAGCAAAAAAATCCTTCTCTAAACAGAAGTTACAGAATATGTAGAATGTCAAAGAGAAAAATAAATCTCAAATCATTTCTGGTTAATTTCAAAGACAACAGCTAAAATAAACTACAAGGTTTATAAAATAAAATTTAAAAAAGGTAATACTTACCAAGATAATATTATTAAAATAACAATAAGGATTATATCTAAGGAAGATTTTTATATTACACCACCTAATCAGATCCAAATTTCATTTCAGGAAAGTACCTATCATTAGCTATCATTGTCATTCTGTTGGCAATATCATTATCGTTACCACTCTATTGCCTACAACACTTTCCGCACTCTTTACCGCAAAGTCAGCTACCTCATTATAGAAGGCAAGAGTAAAAATGAAGGTCAAACCCTGTTCTACTTCTACCACAAGAGATAAAGAAAGGGAATTTTACTTATTTTCGTTATCAGGAGTCAGGACACAAATCTAGAGAGTTCCGAGACAGAGACACTGACAAATTCTTTTTTGTATATAGTTTACTTTTATTATCTCCCATTTTTAAAATAAAATCACATCAAATAAGAGATGCTAATAATTATAGTAGCATCTTTTACCAACTATGGTTCCAACCAAATATTAAGTAGAAATAACAGAATTCTACTCCTAAATGCAGAGCATATTATTGAAATCAATAACCCAAAATGAAGCTAAGAAAGTAACACATGAACAAAAAAAAAAAAAACAAAGCGCTAAAAAAGTGAAAGTAAGTAACCAACCTCTAAGAGCGGTGGTCAAATTGCCATTAGAGATGAAATCACTGATCAAGAGCTTCTCATCAGGTGCCCAATAATAAGCCCTTAGCTTCACAACATTAGGGTGCTTGACCTTCCCAATAGCCTGAACCTCAGCAGCAAACTCCTTATACCTCTGTTCACCACCCTCCCCAAGCCTCCTCACAGCCACAGGAACCCCATTCCCAAGCACAACCTTATACACTATCCCCAACCCACTCTTCCCAAGAACATAAGCTGAAGCCCTCAACAACTCATCAAGCTCAAAGTTAAATCCCTTATCAATCGCCACCAGTTCCCCTTCCCCTCTTCCGCGCTCCCCTTTCTCACCTTCCTCCAATTCAGAATCATCACTCTTCAGCACCCCAACGTTCATGCATGGCAAAGAACAGCACAAAAAACGCGTTTTCCCGTTTTCGTCACCGCCAAACTTGGCCTTACCGGTACAACTACACCCGTTGCAACCGTCTTTCTTTTTCCAATAAACGTAAACAATTATGAGTCCAATTAGAGCAACGCCAGCGGCATCAGCTACTGAGATTAGAACAATTAAACCGGGGCTTAGCCCTTTATTAGACCGTGATCCGGACCGTTCCCTTTTTGAACCAGGGCTTGATCCCGGTTCGCTCTGTGCCGAACCGGAACACGGTTTTTGAAGCGGGAAACCGCAGAGGTTAGGGTTGTTGAGGAACGCCGTGGGGCCTTGGTTTGAAAACGATCCTGTTTGGGGAATCTCGCCGGAGAGATTGTTGTTTCGCAAATCGAAGCTAACCGTCACCGGAAGTTTCCCGAGAGATTCTGGAACGTTGCCGGAGAGGTGATTGAACGAGAGGTTTAAGGTTCCGGTGAGGGATTGAAGCTCTCCGATCTGGTCCGGGATTGGACCTTCTAGGAGGTTCGCGGAGAGGTCGAGCTGAATGATTTCTCGGAGCTCCGGCCACGGTGTCGCCGGAATCTTGCCGGAGAATCTGTTCCTGGCGAGGACAAGGCGCTGGAGCTGTGAGCAGTTGCGGAGAGAGTTTGGAATTGAGCCGGAGAGGGAGTTATCGGAGAGGTCGAGGTTCTGGAGGCGGCGGAGGGAGAAGAGGGAGGGAGGGAGGTCGCCGGAGAGGTTGTTGGAGTGGAGGTAGAGGGATCGGAGCGCGGTGGCGTTAAAGAGCTGGGAGGGGATGGAGCCGCGGAAGGCGTTGGAGTGGAGATTGAGGCGGCGGAGGTAGAGAAGTGTGCCGAGCTCCGATGGGAGGTAGCCGCGGAGGCCCCTTCCGGCGAGGGAGACGCCGACGACGCGGGGATCAGGGTCCCCGGAGATGTTACTACAGCTGACCCCGGACCATCCGCACGGAGTGGCGTCTCCGTCGTTCCAATTGGCAAGCGCAGCGGCGCCGGCGGGGTCCACGGCGGATTTTAGAGTGAGAAGTGCAACGCCGTCGGGGGAGAGAGAAAAAACGGTTTGTATTAAAAAGACGAAAAAGAACGAGAAAGAGAAGAAACAGAGAAAGAGATTAACGCTCATTTAGAAAATAAGTGATACGACACCGTTTTGGATGAATAATGTGGATTATTTCTTTGGTTATGTTTATGGAATGGTATAGTAAGGTTGAGTTTGAGGCGGAAGAAGAGATGGAGGTAGTTAGTATTTATGAGAGAAAAGAGAAAAATCAATAAATTGGGGGAAAGATGGGATTTTAATTTGGTGGGGTCCAACTCCCGCCAAAAAGGTTCAGTGAAAGAAGGCCAGAAGGGGAAGAGAAAAAGGTGGTGAATGTTTGATAACAGAAGTGAAGTGAAAGAGAAGCAAGAGGGATGATGAAGAAGAAGAATCTTAGTTTGGTTGCCACTAAAAATTTGGATAATTAGATTTGGAATTTGGTGACCCTTACCAATATTTTAAAATAAAACATTGTGGGCTATTGAGCTGAAATTGTGTTTTTGTTTTGCCTTGTGGACTGTGGTTGTGAAGCATCATTTTCTCTAAGGAAAAAAAAAGGAAGAAAATTATAGTCTCTTCTATTGAAATTAGGGAATATATTAATTCTGTAAAATTTGAATATCATAGTTTTGTAGAGATAAAAGTAAGTATTATTTATAGCCAACCCAAAAAAAAACTATAATCTTGACAATTATATATTGATCGACTTATAAATTATATAATATTTAATAGAGTATGAGAGGGTTGAAAAACTGATAATAGAGTATGAATGTGAAGATAAAAAAGGAAATTTAAAAAAAAAGTATGGCTGACGTTGTCTCTCGCTAAATGTTGATTTTCAAGTCGACTCTATTAAAAATTATTTTGATTCAAATTTTTTAATTTTTCAGAATGTTTTCGCTTTTTTATCTTTCAAAAATATTTTGTGAATATTTAAATTTTTAATAACATGCTAATAAGTGCTGGTGGTTTACTCTTTTTTCTATTACATTTATAAAAAAAAAAAAACAAAAAAACAAAACGTTGTTTCTCTCTCTCTCTCTCCCAGTCCCCCGATCTCTTTTAACAGGGTCAAGTTGTTAATCCACATGGAACATGCAAAGGAAATAAAAATTATTAAATGATGAACTGTTCTACATGTAACATGAATAAATTCTTGATGCATGTGAGAAATTAATGCTGGAATGTTCTTGCTCGTTTCTAGTGAGTTTGTTTGTGCACCATAGTTAAAGAAAATGCATTCTGCATTCCACAACTCTGAATATTGTATATTTTCTTCATGTCAATTTGTCAGATTTACTTCTCATAAGCTCAGAATCTTAGCTAACATTTATGCAAGAGAGACTAAATTAATAGGCTTTTGCACCCGGTTGTTTACTCATTGAAATTTCAGAGAATAGTAAAGTGAATCTTGTCATTAGATTTTGAGTTAATATTTATTTTGTTCTTATAATAATCTTATCATTATATTTTGATTTAATATTTATTTTGCTCTTAAAATTTATATTCGACCTTATTTTCAATCTTTAAATTTTAATTTATCTAATTGAGACTTTTAAATATTAAATTATAATTTATATTTATCTCTGGAGTTATCTTTATTAAAAAAATCTAATATAATATATTAATTTGTTACGTAAAAATATTCTATTCAAAATGATATTGTTTGTTGTACACACCCAATTTTCATTCAATGTGACATCGCTTTATGATTTAAGTGGGTTAAAAAAATTTGGTCTATACAATAATAATCACACACACTTAACTTGACTTCACGTTTTTTTTTTCTCGCATGCTCTATGACAAAAGAGAATTAAAAGTGCAAGCGAGTAGCATTTCTCGTCTCGGAGAGGTTGTTGAAGAACGAGCACCAACGCCACAAAAAAGCTGAAAAACAAGTTAGAAAATGAAATTACTTTTTACGTTTTTGATACTCTGTTTCAAATTTATATTTTGGTTTGTTTTTTGCATTATGTTTTGTTCTATAATTTGATCTCTAGATATAGGATATTATAACTTTTTGCATTGTGTTTTGTTCTATAATTTGTTATTTTCATGTCTTTGTTAAAAATGTTATTTTTATATGTTTATGTTGTTGTTTTTATTAAAAAAATTTGTAGTTAAAAAATGATGATACTCTCTTTAGTAGTTAAATTGAGTTAAGAGTCTATTCTCTGATTTTAAAATCATCATTGATTTTTTTTTTAATTTTGCATTATAGATGGATGAGAAAATAACAATTATTTTCTATCATAGAGAAAATTTTGAGACGAAGGAAGATGGAAAAATTGTGTATGCTAGAGACCACATTGATTAGTTGGTGGGATTAGAAAAAAATACAACGAATATATTCTCAATAAGAAATTATTACAAGATTTTTGGATATAAGAAGTTGAAGGAATGCTAGTGACTAGCTCCTAGGAGGCCCGTAAAAACTAGATTAAGAACACTCTCACATGTTAAGGAACCGATGGAGGTGTGCTTTCATGCAAAGAATAATCAAAATGTTGTGTTTATCTACCTTAAGGATGAAGTTTCTAAAGCTGTAGCTCATGAGGTCCACGGCTAATAGAGATGAATCCCTTCCCAATCCAGAAAAATCTATATCTGACACTATCTTAAGCCTATCATCATGTATTCCAAACATACTTTTTGGCCTAAATACCTCTACACCTCCCTGAGACGCCAACAATGAGACGAATAGGAACAAAAAAAATGACCCCGTCGTTTTGTTTTCTCTCTCTCTTTCTGAAGAGAGAATTTTTCTAATTTATTAGAAAAAAATATGCAAGTCTTTTTCGTAACCTAAAACGATGGACGGAGGGTTATAAAGATAATTCCAAAATATTTTCTTTATTGAAGAATACACACCCCTTAAGCAACCAACATCCAATGCCTCAGCCTAGCCCATCTCTGCACCCTCATCTCAGCTCACTCATGCAACCCCAACTCAGCCCACCTCCAACAATCATTCTAAGAATCCTTTTAAACCATGTTTTTCTAAAGAAAAATCCAATAATGCTTAGAAAAACGCTGATCCGATAATCGAAAAAACTTTAGTGATGGTAGCAGAGAGTTCTGATAGCGTTTCCCTCATTTTCTTTCAATCCAAAATTCTTTTCATCACCGTTCATCTATCATCAACTATGAGAGTTTTAATGGTTTTCCTCCTTTAATTTTCTTTTAATCTAAAATTCTTTTTGTACCTTTTTTAAACGGTCTTATTCCATAGAATCCATGATTGCTTACTCCTCCAAAAAAAGGTCTTCCATAAGATCGGCAAATCTTCGTTATTATGGTTGGTGAAAATAGTAATGGCGCCATTATTATTGTTATTATTGCTATTATAGATATAATTTTTGTGGGTTTTGTAGTTTAAGAAGATGAACCAGTGGTTTGTGTAAATTTTATTTCTATTAATCATCCAGGTGTGGTGTATGTTGAAGGTGCTTGTCATTACAGCGATAGTGATAGTATCGCTGGTGATGGCGAATGTATAAGAGAAAGAGTGAGAAAGGAAAAAAACTTTTCATAATTGTTTGATAAGAAAGATAATAAAGAATAAAGTAAAAGATGTGATTTGAGAAAATTAGGATTTAAGATTCTCTTTCAACACTTTTAGTTATCGGGTCAGTATTTTTTATTCACGGTGATGTCATGCTTTTACGTATATTTTTATGTATAGGTGTTTTTGTCAAATTTTAAAATTTTTTGAAAATTATTTTTTCTTTTACAATTTTTAAGATTTTTTTTTTTTGTCAATATCAAAATCTTTCTAATACTATTTTAGTAGTTTAATATATATATATATATATATATATATATATATATATATATATAGTTTTATTTTCTTTATTAAAATGAATGATAAAATGTAATAAAAAAATAAAAGATATACGTATAATGAGATATAAAAATAATATAAATATAATTTCTCTATCCTACACATAGGACACCTATATTGCATTCCATCGTTATCACTTCTAGCCACTTGCCCACTTTTGATGTCTTGGTGATTTAGTGTAGTGCTTTTATTCAATCAAACACACTCATAATAGCAGAATCACAGGTTAATTATATTTGGTTAGTTATAAATCAGAAAATAAGGATACTAGTAATAAAAATATGTTTATAAAAGAGGACGAAGATTTAAAAAATATTTAAAATTATTTCTGTCCAATAACATTTTTCAAGATATT
This sequence comes from Arachis stenosperma, assembly GCF_014773155.1. Taxonomy (NCBI): domain Eukaryota; kingdom Viridiplantae; phylum Streptophyta; class Magnoliopsida; order Fabales; family Fabaceae; genus Arachis; species Arachis stenosperma. Next base: position 123,212,981 of record NC_080380.1, on the reverse strand, counting down.
TTATATTTTTAAAATAGATAATCCAAAAAATATTTCAAAAACAGCTTTTAAACTAATTTTTACAATCATTCAACACATATACTACATACATATTAAAATATAAAATACACATTAAAAATAAATTAATAGAATAAATATTATTTTATTTTTTAAAATTTAAAATCAAAATTAAAATCATTTTTAACTTTTTTTTTATTCAAAATGGTCTTTAACATTATATTTCGAATTAAAATCATCTTTTTAAAATATTTTAGATAAAAATATTATTATTTTTATTCTAATTTTAATTTTATAATCTACTACTACTGTTATCATTACCATTCTCTTTTACTCCCATTAAATACTAACATTCAAATTAAAAAATACAGTATTTAACAATAACATTATAGCATTTAAATTTAAATAATTATTCATTTTATCCATCATAAAAAATAACAGTTTTTTTTTAAAGAAAAAAAGAAGAAAATTTAGAACAGAGAGAGAAGAGAGATAGAGTAATGGAGGAGAAGAAAAAAAAAGAAAAAGTAGAAAGATGAAGAGGAAAAAAGGAGAGTTGAAGAGTGATTGTGAGAAAATTTGTTGCCATTGTCGTTTTCGATTACTAGAAAGAAAAATTGAGAAGAGAGGGAAAAAGCAGAAGAGAGAGTAAAAGAGAGATCATTGGAAAGGAGAAGAAGAGGAGATCTGAAATCAATGCAGTTGTTGCTCTATTCTCTAAAATTACTGTCGAAAAAAGAAAAAATAGAAAGTATGAAGTCGTCACCATTATTGCTCGCTCTCTCTGTTTGATGCGTCAATTGCGACGGCAGTACTCAATTCTATTAGTAGCGTCTCTTCTTCTTTTCATTCATTCTCTTTGCTTCTCTCTTCTTTTCTTTTCTTTTCTTCTAAACTAGTATAAAACCCGGGCTACACCCGGGCCTAATACTGATCTATTTTAAATATTTGTTGATATTTATTTATTAACATTAGAAGTTATTATTTTTAATTTAAAAAAATTTTTGTAATAAAAATTTATTATATAGTATATAAAATTATTTTATTTTCTGTTTATAGAGGCTAAAATAATTTTATTATTTTTCTAATTCATATTAGTAGATTTAACTTAAATAAAAAAGTTATTATATTTATATTTTTAAATAAAAATTATTACAATATTATTGTTATACAATCCAAAAAATCTTCTTATTTATATTATTAGACTTCTAGCATATAATTTGCGCTGCGCATGAGTCATGTATTTAATTTATTATTGTATTATGTATAGTTTGAATATAAGAAGATTAATATATATATTTATTGAAAGACTTAATTTTATTTAGTATACAAAAAAATTAAGTGATTAATCTCATTTGTTATTGAATGAAATTTAGATTAAAATATGACTGAAATAAAGACTAAATTCCCCAATTTGCCGTTCATAAATTTATTACCCACTTCCCATATAAACTTTCCCATTTCCCAAATTTTATCGGAGGCAATGAACAATGATTTTTCCTATCTTCTTATATGTGAAATTGAATGAGTTTGTTTAATCCAAGAACTTCTAAATTTTTTAAATACATCATTTTCAGTAAAACTTACAAATATTAAGAAACCAAAAAGTTAGTTTCTAATCCAGTTGACTTGGTATAAATGAATTAAACCTAATAGTTACATGAATTCGCTTCTTGCCAACGTGCATTTTTCGATGATTACTTGATACAGGCTCATGCCTAGTAATTACTAAAACTACTATTTTTTTTGGTTTCCCACGGTATCCCCCAACCCGACAGGTCAAGGACTAATCCGTCGCGGTACTGAGCTCCATTTAAGGGTTTGCCGCTGGCCAATGGGTTGCTGCATGCACAAGGCGGGATTCGAACCCCCGACACTTGCTTAAGCGGACTAGTGAGCTAACTACTAGACCAACCCAACTTGGTTACTAAAACTACTATTTACTTTTAGTTTTCTGGAATTAATATTGTGTTGCTTTTTTTTCTTTTGGATTTTTATACCAATTATAGCACCTTCAAAGTCTTCAAAAAGATTTTTTTTTCATTATTTGCTAATCCATCAAATTATTCTTGATAGGAATCATTTAAGGACATTATCTGATAGACAATACAAACCAAATAAAAACTTATCACTCGTATACACGAGAAAATCTAAGATTTCAACAACTCTTAATTTCAACTAATAATAAGAACTTAAAACAAATACAAATATCTAAGAACACTATCTCCCACATATCTTAACACAGATATATGCTATCAAATTATTTCCATACTTTTTTTTATAAGTTCAACTTACGCCAAAAGACAATGAACAAAATCAGTTCCACAAAGTACTTCCAATGACCAATTGATACAAATAGATAACATAAACTAAAAGAAAAAATAAAAGACTGTTACATCAGTTTTTCTAAACAAACTATATGTAATAACCACTCAACCACTACATTAAAATCCTGCACACCCTCAAAATCATTACCAACCTTTTGCTAGCATACATACTTCATGTCCATTTCTTTTCAAATTTGAATCTCTCCCAAGTTCTTTTGTTAAGATGAACATGCTTGAGGATCTTCTATTTTTATCTCCTCATTTTTGAAAATACTTTTATTTTCTATGCCTTTTTGATATTGGTGTATATCATGGAGGATGCAAAGAAAAATAATAACTTCAAAAGAAAAAGATACCTTCTCAATTAATTTGGTTAATTAAAATAAATACTATAAAATGTAGAAAATAATATCAAGCAGTAACCTCTTTTGAAACAAAAATAGACAACCTTCAAAATCTAAGTATTTTTTTTTACCAAATCAGTGCAAAATTGCATTAAAATAATTGCAAATAGATAAAATTTTAAAGCTCTTAATTCTTGGTCCTTAGCATAGAAATGTAGTTAGTGAAAGTAGATAACAAACAGATAAATGAAAACATTAAGGTCAACTTTATTTCACATTATTTCAAGCGTTTCCCAGAATTATGCAATAGTAAATAGATGTTCGTAGGAGCATTTTTATTGGAGAAGGGTGTCAATAAATAAACAAAGCAACTTTTATGAAAGAAAAATTTACAAAATAAAAAATAACTCAACATAACTAAATAATAACAAACCTCACCATAGAAGTAAAAAAAGAAAGAAAAGTAAAAAGCATCTGTGAGCATTCAAACCATTACTATCGTGCATTCAAACAAAGAAAAAGTATATGTGAGTTAGAATTTTTTCACAAAGACACATCATTATCACACGAATGAAGAGAACATTTTTTTGTTTAGAAAATAAGAAAAAACTTTTGCCATGTATAAAAGTATATTGTTCAAGTTTATTGAATTATAGAAAAATGTCAGCAATTAACATTTTAATTAAAAGAAATTCATTAGACTTAAAAGAATGTCAAAATTAAAGAAAAATTTCGGTGAGAATTGCATATACCTTACTCAAACTACTACCAACCCGTCAAATATAAAGTCTAAAAAAAAAATTCATAAAAACAAAAGCGCTTTTGTTTTAATAGATACTCAGAAACAAATATTAATACTCTACGATAGCTTATATGTTTAAAGCTTTTGCATCTATGTTTTAAGAAACTAATTTGCAAATAAATTATAATTTTTTTCTCAATAAAATTGACTTGAACAAAGTCATAACATATTAATGAAGACAAAATAATTATTTTACAGAAGATTATACTACTTGTCTGATTTTCTCAATAAAATGCATACTTACGCTTCTATCTCAAAATTTTTAATAAAAAAAATAACAAAAAATCAATTAAAAAATGAACTTATCAACAGAGATAAGCATTGCAGCCGCAATGGTTTGTTCATTGCTTTTCTGGACATTGGATTTTTCACTTCTCCCTACAACCTTATCGTGTACATCACAGCAAAGAGTAGCTTCTAAATTATGCCTAATTAGTTGTTTTTGAATTTTACATGATAATTACCATAAAAAATAAATTAAAGTTATGCCTATTTAAAGGAAAAAGTAAAAAGATAAATGTTTGACAAAAAATTTTATCAAAAATAGCTCATGCATGAGTTGTTTAATATGGGTAAAAAACTTGTAAACTTTATTTTCTAATGTATTTGCACAAAGAAAAAACTTTTTTCAAATTCTAGATATCCAAACACCTCTATTAACAAAATATGATTAATTCTATGAAGAAAAAGTGAGAATAATTTTGAACAAAACAAAGAATCCATTCAAAGTCCATTTAAATTATAATTACTTACCTTAAGGAAAAGAGCATTACACGCATATTCTAGCACTGCACTCTCAATGCGTTTTGCATTAGGCATGAAGAGATCATCTCCAACTAATTGCATAACATTTTAATGAGTAGAAACCATTCAAATAAGATTCCTTATGAATAACTTCTCATTGGTAACATGTCAATATATTTCGAAAACAATCCTAAAAATATGACTAAATTTCCTTATAACTTAAACCCTGTTTTCTGAATTTCTAATAATGAAATTCTAATGGTGTCCCACTCATAGATACAACAATTGTTAACAAATAAATATTGTAAAAATCAAACCATGAAAGTAAGCATGATGTGAGATTATTACCTTATAAGTTTATAGGTCTCCAACGATAATTACTTGTGAATGATAAGCAACATCACTACCTTTCAATCATGAACTTTCACCTGCTATAAAGACAAAATGATACAATCAATTTCTTAGCACAACTAAGAAAAATACATTATTTATATTCATTTTATAGTCACAATCTCACAGCAATATTTTCATTCTAAAACACATGTATATCTAGAAGTGAAGCTGGTTCCCATATATTTTTCTTGTCTTAAGTCACATTATTTGATTGCTCTTATTGTATATTGAAGAGTGCATGTATAAAATCTGCAAAATTATCTCACCTGCTGAACAACTTTTAAAGATATCAAAATAATTATTTATGATCTGTATAAACAGCATCAACACATCAAGCTCAAGTAATTTGTTTATAATTTTCTTAGTCAGGTCCATAGCTTCCTATCTACCTTGAAATCAACAATAATAGCCACCAGTAAGTTTTCGCTAATTGCTTTCATGTTTAAAAGTTGTACAATAAGAATATTTGACGGACTAACCATATGAGATATTAAACCTGCAACCTAGGTTGTTCGAATGATGAAATTTGTATATACTATATAAAATTAATTAAGAATATGCTATAACCAATTAATACAAACCTCAATTGTAGCATTTGGAAGAAATTCAGAGCTGTTATCAGGCTCAAAATTTATGCCTTCTCCCGGCAGCTTTTACAGTATAGTAGAATAATTATCGAAAGAACCTACAATTTTAAAACAACACAAATGTATACTAAACATAAGATGTTGGAATTTACTTTATGCAGACAAATTAATCAAAACACACAAATGTATACTAAACATAATAGGAATTAATTCATCACAAAAGTACCACTTGATTGCAATAATCCAAATATTTTTACCAATAATTAAAAATCACAAAAGGCCTTCTTTTCCAAAGCAAAATAATATAAACTTTAATAAATATATAAACAGAGTTGGGAGGCCATGAATATTTAAGTCTAGAGTAGTACAAACAGCAGCACAATAACAAAATCCAACAAATTTATTCAGGAGAAAATTCAGGCTAATCAAAACCACTATATCTAAGACACTTCAATAAAATGAGGAATAAAAAATAGTTATGTTGAATAATTTTGAGTATTTTCTTTAAGAAAACCATAAAACATTTTATCTATGAAAAATTTTAAAAACCTTGAGAACATATGTCACCATTGCATAAACACCGTGAATATACGGTTAATAATATTGAACATTCTCAGAACCAAAGCTCTTTTACTCTAATTCATTCACAATTTCATTTTCACTATATATGTCAATTCAGAGCCTTACAGAGTACTATAGTAGATGGAACACTCATATCGAAGAAAAAATTAATTTATTAAAGACTGATATCACAGCAAACAGGCCTTGAATCCCTTTTCCAATTCCTGAGCAAAACCATGAGGATTAATGTTAGAAGAAAATAAAATAGGCAACTCTGAAACCATGTGAAAGAAAATAACTACACCTATCCGGGATGTAACTCAAATCATCATAAACCTATTTAACCAATAAATTTAGGTGTTCATTATTTCATTCCCCTACATAGTACTAAAAGTAAATCAAGAGAAAGGAAAAACAGCTGTAATCACAATCCAACACTATATCAAGAGACAGGAATTGAGAATAGTAACCTTTTCTAACATAGAGAAGCCAAATGAAGACGGCAGCAGAGATGACACAGAGAAAAAGTATTCCAACATTCTTGAAGTGGTCAAAACAGTTCAAAAATAAAAATCGAAAGCATAAATGTGATACGTATAAATTCTAAAATCCACTGGTGTGAATATGAAATACTAAAATCTTTAAGGTTTCTATCCGGCGGTAATTTTCAATAATGTAAGACACAAAATTGTTCTATACATAATATATATCATCACATAGTATATATGGAAGCATAGGAAATAGTAAGACAGAGTAATACCCTGTTGTTGCACAATTTCTTCCATTCTTAGGGTTTAATTTTGGCTGATTGAATAAAATGTTCACCAATACTCGAAAGTATGATCAAAATAATTCCCTTGCACTATTTCTGAAGGGGAAGCCTCCCCTAAACCAAAGAAAAGCACAACACCATGACACAGTTTCACATTTTAATTTTCAACAGAAAGTCCATTTCACATTCCACCTAAACCGTGGGAAAAACCAAAAAACAAAAGGCAACATGTCAGAAGTTTAGGGCTTTATATACCAGTAACATACCAATTCCTTCAGATCAGATCCCTTCGACTTTTCTACAAATTATAGGATCCATCCTATTTTATCAATTTTCATCAGCCCCTAGTATGATGCAGGACTGCAAGAAAGACAATAGCAATCAACTCCAAATGCTTATAAATATATATATATATATATATATATATATATATATATATATATATATATATATATATATATATATATAACGAAAACGGTGAAATTTAAGGTTCCGCGGATCCAACAGGAATGCCGTCTCTCACCGCGGTCGTCGCCTCAATCTTCTCCTTCTTTCGTCGTGCTTCCCCTCTTCATCGTCATGTTTTCTTCTTTTCTGCTTTGATGGAAACGCGGGAGGAGATCCTGGTGTAAGAGAGGAGAGATTGAGAGAAAAGGTGGAGAGAAATCAGTGGTCATCAGAAATTCCTTACAGTCAATAATTCCAAGCCCACTCCATTGCTATAAATATATTTACTGAAGATAAGTTTAGGAACAGAGATACCTTAATGAAGCCCTTAGCGTTGCTATGGAAGCACTGCCTACAACAAAAATAAATATTAGTCTACCATACAGTGGACGCGTTCCTACGGAACCAAGGGCGGCGATAGCCTCTATCACCGTAGTTGCCTCATTCCTCTTTCTTTTTTTCTCTCGATCTAGCGTCCTTGTCTCTCACTGTTGTCACCAGCCACTTCTCCTTCAATCGTTCTTTCTTTCATCACCTCGTATTTTTTTCTCTATTTCGTTCAGTCTCTGTCTCCCTGAATCTTCTCCGGTTTTCTCTACTCATCTTTTTAAATTTTAATTTAGGGAGGACAAATGAAAACAAACATATATATGAGGATAAGAAAAGGAATGATTTTGGAACAAAATGATTTTGAATTTGAAATTCAAATTCCCGCTTAATATCCAACATGTTCAGATCCAAATGCCAATAATAGCTTCTTCTATACTATCATGTATTGGTTTGCTTAATTTTTTTAACATGACACTTGTCAATCATTCAAGTAAAACACTTGTTGATCATATAGGTTGGACACTTGTCAAACAACCAACCATATACTACTCTCCTATTATATATTAATAGATAGATGTGTATGTGAGAGTGAGAGTAAAAAGAAGAACATTAGAATAAAAGAATAAAAAATGAATGGTCTAATGAAAATGGTAATAGTTAGTGAAGTAAAAGTAAAAAAGTAAAAAGAATGATTTTAAAAACAATTTCAATGTTAAAGATCATTTTAAATTAAAAAATAAAAAAAGAAGTCAAAAATAATTTTAATTTTAATATTAAATTTTAAAGACTAAAATAATATTTATTCTAAAATTAAATAATATATGTATTTATATATAAATATATAATAACTGATTTGATAATTAATTTTTAATATACATATAATATTTTTATAATTTGTACTCCATTCAAAATAAAATACAAACTTGAAAACTTGAATTTTCCTCGTCCAATTATAATAAGATGGATTCTAACATGTATATATTATGGTAATTACATATATGACTATATAAGTATTATTAAAATTAAAATTATATTTTTTTATATTTTAATAATATTTTTATAAATATTTTTTAAAAATGTTATTTAATAATAAAAAATATTATTTTAATTTTAATAATATTTTTTAAAATACTATAATCATTATAATCTAAGTATATAATAACATATTCATATTAAAATGATCCTTGTAATAATTGACCCTTGTTTGTTCCTTCACTTATTAGTTGGGTACTACAGAGACACCTGGTTTCTTTTTGTAATTATCTATTCATTGAATAGAATCAATCATACGTGATCATTAATTATATGCAATTCTCAATCATTCAAAACAAACTTAGAAGCTAACAAAAACCAAAGCCACACGAGCTATGACTCTATTAATTATATTTTGTTTCAAGTATTTATGGGGCGTATAATTTCAGTGATGATTTGTATGAGAAAAAAAAATACTCCTAAAAGGACTTTATGCATGCCTTAATTATATTATATCTTTCTAAAGAAGACAGCTTAATCCATCCTTGTCCATCCTTGGAAATAATTGGAATGAATGCACTTTGGGATAAAAAACAAAGTAATAATCTAATAATACGCTTTGCTTTGTAATGAAGGGATATAGTTGGTACCAGATGAATTCCGATTTTCCGACCTTAAAAAAAATTAGTTTTGATATATTAATAGTATAAAATATTTTTATATAATTATCTTAATTACATGAATAAATATTTTTCACTTAATTAATATAAAAAATAATTATTTTTATTTAAGTAAATATTATATTATTAAATATAGGTATAAAATTATTTTTTAACTGTATTAAAGTTAAATAAAAAATATTAAGAAGAATTACAACTGATAGATCATGAATATGAGTTCATCCCTAAAATAAGTAATAATAAAAATAAAAATGGATGGCACCAATAATATTGTATTTGGAATTTGGATCCTCTAAATTTTTAAATTTTGTTTTAGAGAGTAAAATATGATCTTTTACCATTTATTTTATAAATAGAAAAAAAAAACATAAAAAAAAATCATTCAATGATAAAAAATTACACTTTATTTTTTAAAATAAAAATTTAAAATTTAGAAGATGCAAATTTTTAATTATATATTATTAATACTTGGAGTAATCGATCCAATTAATTATCTAAGAACTTCACCTTTTAAAGCTAATAACAACTTCTACAATTAACATACTATTAAAATTAAGTGCTTCCATGAGAACATGATTGAAGTTTAAAAGTGAACTTCTTTATTAAAAGGATACGGGCCTATATCTAAATTTAAAGGAGTAGAGAGTTATAAAAGCCTTTTTGTTTATTAATAGGATTTACCTAAAAAGTATTATAAAAACATTGGTTAAGAAAATTAAAATAAAAAATTTTGAACTTTTAACTCTAGATTTTCGAGCACTCTGCTAGCGAGATACTTGTTTTTTTATTTTTATTTTAAAATTAGAAGTAGGATTCGAACTTGTAATTTTTAAATGATTATAAAAAAATTATATCATTTGAATTATAACTCATTAACACTTGTTAGTATATATATATAACAGTTATACTAAGAAAATAATAATCTAAAATAATTTTATTTAACTTATATTAATATTTATTATATCTAATATTATTCAGTTATTTCAACAGTTATTAAAAAAGATAAAATAAAGTAAATGATAATTAAAAAATATAAAATAATATAATTTTAGACTGTTTTGTATTGATTTTTTTTCTGCAATATTTTTATATTAATAAGGCAAATTCAAATGTGCTAACTTAAAGCATTAGTGACGCTGGAAGTGTTATAAATATAGAGAGTAAGCTGGGGGGTTGTTTTGTCTCTCTGCAGTCTGCACATTACTACCATAATAATCATAATCAATCTTTGCTTTAGTGCATTAATTAATGTGTTATGAGAGGTCAACGAAGTGCTTGTTGTGTATCGGTGGAAGAGCTATTAACACTCCACATGCATTCATCATATAAAATCTCTTATGTCAGTATCAATTATAATTTATAAAAGAATATTTGGCATTTAGACTGGATTAGAATGTAGATGCTTTCAATATGAAAATACTGATTTTTTTACTACTAATTGACAAAGTAGATCCCATCATAAGTAAAATTGTGACATGGGAGTAAAATTTTATATTCACAAAAGAGTTCATTTACTATTTCATAACAATTATATATTAGATGTATACTAAAATTAGTTATCAAAATTAATTATTAAAATATGTAAAATATATATTAGAATATAAAATATATATAAAAAATATATTAAATTATATATATATTTATATATAAATATATAGTGATTGATTTTGGTAATTGATTTTGATATATAAATATTTTTTTTATTTTATAAATAAATACAGGTGTATATTTTAAAAAGGTTGATGTGAAACTAGCTTTTCTTATTATTATGATTATTTTGAACATCTAAATATAAGATGTAAGAGTGGAATCTATTTATATATCAAGGAATAGAATGATGGATATTCTTTTTCTTTCACATTTTAGTTTCATAGGAGAAAGTTACAGCATAATAATACTTCCTGGCTCCTGCACCCGATTCACTAAATTTTCTGATCTGGATAGGGGAGCACAATCAATGAAGGCTTCATTATTTCAGCCCAAAGAACAAGAGAGAAACATCCATTGTCAATTACAATTCATTCATCATAGCAAGTTTAGTTTTGTTCCTCGTTATCTTGAGCTTTATTGCTATGTACTATGTAATTTCTTAATCGTTTATCTTTTATATTTCTTATAAAAATGTAAACTCTCCAAATAAAGCGAAGAATGCAGAGAAATAACCCGTTACAAGTTAAAACCATTCATAACATGCATTTGCAACAGCTGAAGGTGTCAAATAAGCGAGGGAACGAGTTCGACGGGATTGGTTACAAATGGCGAGTCAAAATTAAGAAAACGAGTTGGTTTCTATACTAAATGAGTTAAAAATATGTCAACCTGATGACTTAGTTAGAGTGAACGAATTAAAGAGTCAACTTATTCATATATTTTTATTATAAATTATCTAAAGTCTAAAAAATTGGTTAACAAAAAAAAATTGTATATCAAAAAAGACTTTATATACCAAAAAAAAGTTAGACAAATCAACTCGTGTCTACTATTCGATCTTATTTAATTGACAAATTATACCCCATGCTAAATTGACCCGCTTCTGAACGAATTATGATTTTATTGACTTAACTCGCTGTGTTTACTACCTATCCGAGCCGACTTGCGAGTCACGACTTGTTTTGACGGCTCTAGCAAACCCAAAAACACAGACAAACCCCTCCCAAAATAATAAATAAGAAATAAATAAATAAGCAAAAAATCAGTAGCCTAGTATATTTTGGTGTAAATTTTGGCACAGGGTACCTTTAAAAATTTGTTGGAGCAGCTTATGAAACATCTTCAATAATTATCATTTGAGTACTTGCTTAATAAGAGTCAAGAGATCATTCCAACGTTCAAGCCGAACACATAGAAGAGTGAAAACTACAGATAAGGGGAATTACATTGATCTTCCTTCTAATTTGGTAATATTACACGTAATACTCTCTAATTTTTCTAATAAAGAAGTGATACAATATTTTATAAAATACAAAATTATTCAATATCATAACTTACATCTCAAAAGAGATCAATGTGGACATTTACAAATAAAAAGGTCTAAGTAATATCGTTTATCTTTGAAGGAGGCCTCTATAATTTATCTACGAGAAATGCTAGAAAACCAGTAATTTTTGTGATTTGTAGTTATCAATTAGCTATCATTAGTATTTTTAATAGTGTGAGATTTCATCAAATGGTATGGGATTATTTACTTTTCTTTTGCTGGTTAAACACTGGCCAGGTTTTAATAAAAGTGCTGCCCCTTAAACTTTCTCTTTATCCATACATTTTTTATCTACGATGTTTGAATGACTATCAAACAATGAAAAATCAAATTTAGCTAAGATAATAAAAAAATAGAGTTAAAAAAAAAAAGAGAAATATTTGAGAACCACAAGAAATTATTATTTTTTTGCAATTATTTTTAGCCATTCATCCAAATTCAATCCTTTTAATCTAGTAATCCAATAACATACTTTAACCAATATTTTTAAATATAGATAGCTAATTGATTACCAAAAATAATAAATTCTGATAACCTCTAACATTTCTATAAAAAAAAATAAATTATGCATGCTCAACTATTTTACCTACCAACAAAATAAGAGCATCTGAGCAAAAACACTTTGTTTACTACACTGATTGGCAACTTTGTCATTAAGTCCATACTGCAGAACTGATTTGATATCTAACGAACTCTCTTTATGACTAAGGAGAAAATAAACAAAAAGAAGTTCAACCGTAATTGCTTTAACTAGATATCTTCAATGCAAAGACACACTAACCCCACCATGAATATGTCATAACGTCTATGACTATGATATCTCCACTAGATCCAGATTTCAAGTCATGTATGTATATCAATAAAGGTGAATGAAATAACTTTTACTAACAGAAACCTAAAACAAAAGTTAATCAATTCAGCCATCATATATGTAGCATCTAGATCCTCTCTAGTGATGTTTCATCTTGCAAGGGTTACCATTTACCAAAAATTAAGAATCGCATTTTCTTAAGTTACTGTTAAACAGATAATAAACAAAGATTATTCTCTGTTCAAGGATTACCATTTACCATAGCATAAGCTCGAATGAAATTCCATGTTTTCCACTAACTAATGCCATCAAAAGAATTTTAATTGATCACAAATCATTAGGTTTTAATGTTTTAGCATATATGCCCCGACCAAGTATGAAGGAATTGTATGAATAGCTAAATCGAAAATATGAAACAAACAAGCTAGATAGTACACTACCAAAAATGAGAATTAAGTTACTCTCAGACCTTGATTGAATTTATGAATTGGGTGATTCCGAGATGAATTTCACATCATCAGACACTGGAAAAATGGGTGGAACGTGCATATATCCGAGCTTTCAAATCATATATGAATTCTACAAGAAGTAGAAATTATCATCCAACAATAATATTGAATATCTAGGTACATTGACACAAGCGTGGTACATATCAACAGTTCACCAATTGTGAGTTTGCAAGTTGCAACTTCCTAGAGCCTATGATTAACCCAATATACCATTTTGCACCCAAAGTCTGATCCTTCTCCCCCAATTCCAACCACCAAAGTGCAAATGCCAACCCAGTGCAACCGAATTGCCTAAAACAGAACAGGTCAGGTTAAACCTGATCATGCCATGCAAAGAGAGAAACTCTATATGTTAATTCATTATAAATCAACTTGCATCACTAGAATTTTCATGAAGAATTTTTGAAGTCAAAATGGTCAAAAAAGAAGCAAAGTTTTAGTTGAATACAATAATCATCAATTTGCTAGATATTGCTAGAAGCTAACATATTGGAAGCTTGAAGATTTTTGAAGAACATTCAAGAGAATAATACACCTACAACATTCTACAACATTGAAGAAATTCAAAATCAAATTGAGTTGAAATTGGAAGTCAAGCAAATTAGAAGATTATGGAAACTACATGAATACAAGTTTAAAGAAGATTCATGAAGCCAACTCATAAAATAGTAGTTATTACAAAATTTATTTGTGATTCATAAATTATTATTTTACTAGGAAGCATTGCCTATATAAAGGCACATATGCCTTGTGTATTAAATGTGTGTTCTATAATGAAATGTGTATGTTTTGAAATGTAAAAATTCTCTCCTTTGTTTTATGAGTGTTAGTGAGTTTGAGAGATGAAAAATATCATAGCGTCATTTATATGAGTGAGTGATCCTAGCCAATTTAGTGTAGGTATTTTACTTACACTATATCACTTGGGAAACTTCGGTCTAACCAAGTTAAAACTAAGACATCAAGTTAACAGATTTCTTGTCTAATAAGTAATAAACTCTTCACTTCTTGGAATAATTTTTAGTACTCCTCACACTTGCTACTCGATAATCTCCCTTTGTGAGCCACCCCACATCAACTCCCATTTTTCTAGTTTCTCAACCACATTTGAGTATTCTTCCATCATTCCTCTGCGCCACTCCATGGAACATGCTGCCCAGACCACCCCATACTTCATATTCCTCACGCTTGCTACTCACCCAGTACTTCATATTCCTCTGTTTGGTATTAATGTATTATGACATATATTCCGCACTGAATAATGCTACACATCCAAGTCTTTTTGTTAACTAAGTCCAACCAAGTTAGTTTAACATAACAAAAATTAGTTATGACTAGCATTATTCCAAATCTTTTTGTTTAACTTAATTAGACTTGGTTCATAAAAAGATTTGGATGTGTAACATTACTCATTGGACTGACACAAAGTTGTTGCATTTGGAATCAAATACAAAGTTCTGCAAATTGTTGCTTTTCAAGTATTGGTGAAGAGAATGCTATCTTCTTTTTTTTTTTTGGGTCAGTAAGAGAATGCTATCTTCAATGCTTTCTTATGCAATATGATTTATGGGTTTTGGCATTGTGTGCCTTTTTTTTTTATTTTGGTCTAGATATTCTAGAGCAGTTTGAGCAGGCATTCTTTTTCCTTTTAATGTCTTAAATGTTATATAGAAACCAGAGAAATTTTGACCATCATACTTGGAATTTAGTGAATTTTTGTAATGTATTGTTGACGTGTTGCTGCTAATTTTTATCTAATTTTTTGTTGCTGATGTTATTGAATATTGATGCTAATTTCTATAAACCTGTACTTCCGATATAGTGTTTTTGAATTTGTGCAAAGCTTGGAACACCTCATTTGAAGCCTTTTGTCAATAGTACCCTGTTTGTTCCATAATTCTTGCTTTTTATTGTTGATAAGTTGTGAGTTTCATCTTGACATCATTGATGGCTCGAAGGTAATAGCTTCCTTCTAGATTCTATAGTTATCTAATCTAATCGTTAGGATTTACTCTATTTAACTCTTTCAGTTTGTTCAGCTCTAAAATCTACATAAATTTAATAACACTTCTCTCTTAAAATTCCGAATTAATTATTGATTTCAAGATGATATATATAAATATGATTAACTTACAAAATGATGATGTATGCACTGTTCCTGCCTGGTTAAGTTGCATGCCACTTAAAAAAATGATTTGATTGAGGCCAAACGCATGCATGAACAGTTTGCTTAATGGTTGCAAGCATAGTTGAAAAAAACCGGACTGACCAGGGAGATCAGACCGAAAAACCGGTGACCTTGGCTGATTCGGGTTGAGAATTGGACTGCACAAAGAACAAAATCGATGAGAAGTTGAGAACAGATTGGACTCGGCGGATTTTGTAAAAATCGGTGAACCAACAGATTTGAAAACTCGAACCGGTTCGTTTTTTTTTTTTTTTTTTTAAATTCTCCACCCTAAACAATGTCGTTTGACGTTTTCTTTAAAAAAAATCCTAGTTGAACGAAGTCCCACCGCGACCGCACCCTAGCTCTCTCACTCACTCACACTCTCTACTAGTCTCTAAACGGCACACCATAGACAAAGAGATAGAGCTAGGAGTTCACCGCCACCGCATGCTCGATGCCGTCATTGCTCTTCTCGCGGGATCTTCCATGTCGTGTGCTCGCGTCTGGCCTCTCTCCTGAGGTCGGTCGGCTGCTCGCGCCTTCTCGCCTCCACGTATGCTCGAGCGGTGTTTCCTGCTCGTGTCGTCACTGCGCCTCCCTCGCCTCTCTCCCTCCTTGCGTCTGTACTCGAACTTTATCGTCTCTCGTGTGCTCGTCGCCGGCGATCTTGGTCCTTATCCCTCATGTTCTGCTAGTTCTTCCTGTTGTAAACATAAGGAGGAGGACTACCGCAATGCCGCTAGCTTATCCGCGTCACATTCTTGCTCCTTCTCTTTCATGCTCTACTCGTTGAAAGACCACCGAAGGTAACTTAAATTTTCTTACTTATTTTTTTCGGTTTTAATTTGTTGTTTATAAAAAATGTGATTTGGCTAATTTAGTTTTTAATGTGTTTAAAATGTTTTAGTTAAAAACAATTAGTTAATTTTATGAGTTTGTGAAATCTGATCTCTTATGTATGTATGTAATGTAAATATGTAATTGACTAATTGTTTTGTTATGAATGTATGATGAGACTTGAATTTGTCCATTTTGTTTTAGTTTTTCATGATATCTTTCGATACTTACTTAAACGGATTAGTAAGCTAACTATTAGACCAACTTAACTTGATTGAATTTGTCAATTTGATGAAAGGTAGACTTGAATTTATTGAATAAAAAGTTTACTAATTACTAATTTAGTTATCTTGCTGGTATCTGATTTTGTATTGGTTTGCTAATTTTGAATTTAGAAAGAAAATGTTTGGAGATTGTTATTTAGTTATTTAGTTTTATTTTGTAGTTATGATATTAAGATTCTGCTAATAAATTTTGTTGTTACAATGTAATTGTTAATTGTCTAATTAGAATTGATTGTTAATTGCCTAATTGATTGTCACTGTGATAGGGTGATTAGAATTACATCATAGGCTCTATTAGAGTTGATTGTTAATTGCTAATAGACTATTAGAATTGATTGTTAATTGCCTAATTGATTAATTGTCAATTGTTAATAGGCTTTGTTATTGTAGTGTGATTGTTAATTGTTTAAGTGGAATTGATTGCTAATTGCCTAATTAATTAATTGTCAATTGTTAATAGGCTTTTGTAGTGTAATTGTTAACAGTTATGTTATACATGATTTATAAGTCCTATAAGTTGGACCAAATTCAACAAAAATTACTCTCACCCAACTCAAGTGTGTTAAACACACGCATTACTCAACCGGTTTTCTAAAGCCCGCTATGTACTATTATGAACGATCATTCTTTTTCTTCCTCAATCAAAACC
The DNA here is from genome assembly GCF_014773155.1 of Arachis stenosperma. Lineage (NCBI taxonomy): Eukaryota > Viridiplantae > Streptophyta > Magnoliopsida > Fabales > Fabaceae > Arachis > Arachis stenosperma. The sequence continues at coordinate 123,195,788 of NC_080380.1, read as the reverse complement.
GCAACAGTCGAGATTCAAGGCACATTCGAAAACTCTAAAGAAACTTTCAAACTCCTCGTCAACAGTCGACAAAATCAACAAGCAAACATTAAAATCTCCATAAAAAAGCACACAAAAAAAAGAAATATTATTTAAGGTACTGTTTCACTAATCTTCTAGGTTTTTCAGATTTCTCTTTCTAATTTTAAAAATGAAGCATTATATTGTCGTACTTCTCTTTTATTAAGTAGATTCATTATATGTTCTTGGTTTAAATTAGATATTAAGGTTTTGGTGAAATTGTTCAAGTCAGTTATACTATTTTACGTACTTTTAGTGAATGGTTTAACGTGGTTTTTCATCTATTTTTGTACATGTTTACATTTTTGGAAGTGAGTTTGTATACATATAAATTTTGTACTGTATTTCAAGTGAACTCATATTTGGGTGTATATAGCCAATTTTTTTGTGTATATCATCGAATTCGAATGTGACTGGTGCTTCTAGTAAAATTTTAAACTTAAATATCGTTTTGAACTCATAATGTTATGTAATTCAAAAACAATACAGGTGTGTGTCTACTATATATATCAAAAGTATTCGAGTGTAACTGTTGCTGTTGTACTTGTGCTTGAGCTTGTAGTGTCATTGTATGCATGTTTAGTTGATTTGAATATCATTTTGAACTCATATAATGTCGTGTAATCGAAAAATAATAAATGTGTATAGGACTGGATTTGTGTGTGTGGGGCTGGTATTTGGGTGTATCTGGTAGTTATTTGGGTGTATATGGCTGCTATTGGGTGTATATGACTGTTATTTGGCTGGTATTTTTATCTATTGACAATATTTTTTATTCCTTACAGTAAAAATGACAAGAGTTAAGGTGAAAAAAAAATACAATGTAAGCACATATATATATCTTAGAATAAGTCAATTTTTCATATTATAAATATAGGTTATTTAAATAATTCTTATTTTGCTTTGTTTGCAGCAAACCAAGGATTTGAGATGTTCTACGCGACTATTAATGAAAAGTTTGAAAAAATGAGTGAGGCAAATAAGGCCATCGTTTGCGAATTAGGATTTGGTGGTCTCATGCACATCCGGCCGATGAATGTGCCACACAAACTCTTGAAGGAGTTGGTTAATTCCTTTAATTTGGACAAAAATAAATTAGACACAAGGCACGGTTCGTTGAAAATTAAACCCAAAAAAATAGGAGCTACCCTTGGTCTCAATGCATCAGATAACTGATTATAGAAAATCTTTATACTTGTATTTTGTAATATCTTAGTCTGATCTCATGTAATCAAGAAACAAATTTAGTTGTATATGATTGGTATTTGGGTGTATTTCAAGTGATTTGCAGTGTAATTTATTTTCTTTTTAACAGGAGACCTATTTTCCGATAAAGTAAGTTTTAAGAAACTTTCTGAGGAGAACAAATATAGATTTCTAGAAAGTTCTAAGGGAAAACATTAAAGAATCTGACCGATCAAATGATGAATATCGGTGTTGATAACGATCAAGATTGCCTAATGTTTAAGAGGACTTTCATCCTCTATATTCAAATGGCGTTTTTGTTGCTAACTACGATAAACAAAGTATCTCCTGTTCACCTGGCTCCAACTTTTCGAATAGACAACATAACGAAGTGCAATTGGGGCAGCCATGTTCTCAATTTTATCGTCAAAGGCATAACCAATTACCGTTTGAGAAAGAAAAAATCGATTGATGGCTGCCTCTATGCCTTAATGATAGTTGGTGCATGAAATTGTGATCATCAATGGCGCCATCAACATGGTACGCTCAATTGCAATCTCAACTCTTTATCACAACTTCGCACAACTAACCAGCAAGTGCACTGGGTCGTCCAAGTAATAAACCTTACGCGAGTAAGGGTCGATCCCACGGAGATTGTTGGTATGAAGCAAGCTATGGTCATCTTGTAAATCTTAGTCAGGCAGATTCAAATGGTTATGAATGATATATGAATAAAGCATAAAGATAGAGATACTTATGTAATTCATTGGTGAGAATTTCAGATAAGCAAATGGAGATGCTTTGTCCCTTCCGTCTCTCTGCTTTCCTACTGTCTTCATCCAATCCTTCTTACTCCTTTCCATGGCAAGCTGTATGTTGGGCATCACCGTTGTCAGTGGCTACAGTCCCGTCCTCTCAGTGAAAATGTTCAACACACCCTGTCACGGCACGGCTAATCATCTGTCGGTTCTCAATCAGGTTGGAATAGAATCCATTGATTCTTTTGCGTCTGTCACTAACGCCCAGCCTTCAGGAGTTTGAAGCTCGTCACAGTCATTCAATCATTGAATCCTACTCAGAATACCACAGACAAGGTTTAGACCTTCCGGATTCTCTTGAATGCCGCCATCAATTCTAGCTTATACCACGAAGATTCTGATTAAGGAATCCAAGAGATATCCACTCAATCTAAGATAGAACGGAGGTGGTTGTCAGGCACACGTTCATAGGTGAGAATGATGATGAGTGTCACGGATCATCACATTCATCATGTTGAGGAACAAGTGATATCTTAGAACAAGAACAAGCTGAATTGAATAGAAGAACAATAGTAATTGCATTAATACTCGAGGTACAGCAGAGCTCCACACCTTAATCTATGGTGTGTAGAAACTCCACCGTTGAAAACACATAAGAACAAGGTCTAGGCATGGCCGTGAGGCCAGCCCCATGATCTAAGATAGCATAAAACTACTCAAAGATAGCTACCCAGATGAAAATACAATAGTAAAAGGTCCTATTTGTAGAGAACTAGTAGCCTAGGGTTTACAGAAATGAGTAAATGACATAAAAATCCACTTCCGGGCTCACTTGGTGTGTGCTTGGGCTGAGCATTGAAGCATTTTCGTGTAGAGACTTCTCTTGGAGTTAAACGCCAGCTTTTGTGCCAGTTTGGGTGTTTAACTCCCATTATTGTGCCAGTTCCGGCGTTTAACGCCGGGCAGTTTTGAGCTGATTTGGAACACCAGTTTGGGCCATCAAATCTCAAGCAAAGTATGGACTATTATACATTACTGGAAAGCCCAGGATGTCTACTTTCCAACGCCGTTGAAAGCGCGCCAATTGGGCTTCTGTAGCTCCAGAAAATTCACTTCGAGTGCAGGGACGTCAGAATCCAACAGCATCTGCAGTCCTTTTCAGTCTCTGAATCAGATTTTTGCTCAGGTCCCTCAATTTCAGCCAGAAAATACCTGAAATCACAGAAAAACACACAAACTCATAGTAAAGTCCAGAAAAGTGAATTTTAACTAAAAACTAATAAAAATATAATAAAAACTAACTAAAACATACTAAAAACATACTAAAAAAATGCCAAAAAGCGTATACATTATCCACTCATCACAACACCAAACTTAAATTGTTGCTTGTCCCCAAGCAACTGAAAATCAAATAAGATAAGGAGAAGAGAATATGCAATGAATTCCAAAAACATCTATGAAGATCAGTATTAATTAGATGAGCGGGGCTTTTAGCTTTTTGCCTCTGAACAGTTTTGGCATCTCACTCTATCCTTTGAAATTCAGAATGATTGGCTTCTATAGGAACTCAGAATCCAGATAATGTTATTGATTCTCCTAGTTAAGTATGATGATTCTGGAACACAGCCACTTTATGAGTCTTGGCCGTGGCCCAAAGCACTCTGTCTTCCAGTATTACCACCGGATACATACATGCCACAGACACATAATTGGGTGAACCTTTTCAAATTGTGACTCAGCTTTGCTGGAGTCCCCAATTAGAGGTGTCCAGGGTTCTTAAGAACACTCTTTTTGCCTTGGATCACAATTTTATTTTTTTTCTCTTTTTTTTTTTCGTTTTTCTCCTTTTTTTTTCCTTTTTTTTTCGTTTTTCTCCCTTTTTTTTGTATTCACTGCTTTTTCTTGCTTCAAGAATCATTTTTATGATTTTTCAGATCCTCAGTAACATGTCTCCTTTTTCATCATTCTTTCTAGAGCCAACATTCATGAACCACAAATTCAAAAGACATATGCACTGTTCAAGCATACATTCAGAAAATAAAAGTATTGCCACCACATCAAAATAATTAATCTGTTATAAAATTTAAAATTCATGCAATTATTCTCTTTTTCAATTAAGAACATTTTTCATTCAAGAAAGGTGATGGATTCATAGGACATTCATAACTTTAAGGCATAGACACTAAGACACTAATGATCATGTAATAAGACACAAATATGGATAAACATAAGCATAAAATTCGAAAAACAAGAAAATAAAGAACAAGGAAATTAAAGAACGGGTCCACCTTAGTGATGGCGGCTTGTTCTTCCTCTTGAAGATCTTATGGAGTGCTTAAGCTCCTCAATGTCTCTTCCTTGCCTTTATTGCTCCTCTCTCATGATTCTTTGATCTTCTCTAATTTCATGGAGGAGGATGGAATGTTCTTGGTGCTCCACCCTTAGTTGTCCCATGTTGGAACTCAATTCTCCTAGGGAGGTGTTGATTTGCTCCCAATAGTTTTGTGGAGGAAAGTGCATCCCTTGAGGCATCTCAGGGATTTCATGATGAGTGGGATCCCTTGTTTGCTCCATCCTTTTCTTAGTGATGGGCTTGTCCTCATCAATGGGGATGTCTCCCTCTATGTCAACTCCAACTGAATAACAGAGGTGACAAATGAGATGAGGAAAGGCTAACCTTGCCAAGGTAGAGGACTTGTCCGCTACCTTATAAATTTCTTGGGCTATAACCTCATGAACTTCTACTTCCTCTCCAATCATGATGCTATGAATCATGATGGCCCGGTCTATAGTAACTTCGGACCGGTTGCTAGTGGGAATGATTCAGCGTTGGATAAACTCCAACCATCCCCTAGCCACGGGCTTGAGGTCATGCCTTCTCAGTTGAACTGACTTCCCTCTTGAATCTCTCTTCCATTGGGCGCCCTCTTCACAGATGTCTGTGAGGACTTGGTCCAACCTTTGATCAAAGTTGACCCTTCTAGTGTAAGGGTGTTCATCTCCTTGCATCATGGGCAAGTTGAATGCCAACCTTACATTTTCTGGACTAAAATCTAAGCATTTTCCCCGAACCATTGTAAGCCAATTCTTTGAGTCCGGGTTCACACTTTGATCATGGTTCTTGGTGATCCATGCATTAGCATAGAACTCTTGAACCATTAAGATTCCGACTTGTTGAATAGGGTTGGTAAGAACTTCACAACCTCTTCTTCGGATCTCATGTCGGATCTCCGGGTATTCACTCTTTTTGAGTTTGAAAGGGACCTCAGGGATCACCTTCTTCAAGGCCACAACTTCATAGAAGTGGTCTTGATGCACCCTTGAGATGAATCTCTCCATCTCCCATGACTTGGAGGTGAAAGCTTTTGCCTTTCCTTTCCTCTTTCTAGAGGTTTCTCCGGCCTTGGATGCCATAAATGTTTATGGAAAAACAAAAAGCAATGCTTTTACCACACCAAACTTAAAAGGTTTGCTCATCCTCGAGCAAAAGAAGAAAGAAGAGAGTAGAAGAAGAAGAAATAGAGGAGATGGGGATGACTTTGTGGTTCGGCCAAAGGGGGAGAAGTAGTGTTTAGGGTGTGTGAAAATGAAGGAGTGAAGATGGGTTTATATAGGGGTGGAGGGAGGGGTAGGGTTCGGCTAATGGGAGGGTGGGTTTGGGAGGGAAAGTGGTTTGAATTTGAATGGTGAGGTAGGTGGGGTTTTATGAAGGATGGATGTGAGTGGTGAAGAGAAAGATGGGATTTGATAGGTGAAGGGTTTTTGGGGAAGAGGTGTTGAGGTGATTGGTGAATGGGTGAAGAAGAGAGAGAGTGGTGGGGTAGGTGGGGATCCTGTGGGGTCCACAGATCCTGAGGTGTCAAGGAAAAGTCATCCCTGCACCAAGTGGCGAGCAAAAATGCTCTCTATGCTAATTCTGGCGTTAAACGCCGGGCTGGTGCCCATTTCTAGCGTTTAACGCCAACTTCTTGCCTTTTCCTGGCGTTTAACGCCAGTCTGGTGCCCCTTTCTGGCGTTAAACGCCCAGAATGGTGCCAGACTGGGCGTTAAATGCCCATTTGCTACCCTTACTGGCGTTTAAACGCCAGCAAGGTCTTCCTCCAGGGTGTGCTATTTTTCTTTCTGTTTTTCATTCTATTTTTGCTTTTTCAATTGATTTTGTGACTTCTCATGATCATCAACCTACAGAAAACATAAAATAACAAAGGAAAATAGATAAAATATAACATTGGGTTGCCTCCCAACAAGCGCTTCTTTAATGTCAGTAGCTTGACAGTGGGCTCTCATGGAGCCTCAGAGATGCTCAGAGCCATGTTGGAACCTCCCAACACTAAACTTAGAGTTTGAATGTGGGGGTTCAACACCAAACTTAGAATTTGGTTGTGGCCTCCCAACACCAAACTTAGAGTTTGACTGTGGGGACTTTGTTTGACTCTGTTTTGAGAGAAGCGCTTCATGCTTCCTCTCCATGGTAACAGAGGGATATCCTTGAGCCTTAAACAAAAAGGATTCTTCATTCACTTGAATGATCAATTCTCCTCTGTCAACATCAATCACAGCCTTTGCTGTGGCTAGGAAGGGTCTGCCAAGGATGATGGATTCATCCATGCACTTCCCAGTCTCTAGGACTATGAAATCAGCAGGAATGTAATGGTCTTCAATCTTTACCAGAATATCCTCTACAAGTCCATAAGCTTGTTTTCTTGAATTGTCTACCATCTCTAGTGAGATTCTTGCAGCTTGTACCTCAAAGATCCCTAGCTTCTCCATTACAGAGAGAGGCATGAGGTTTATACTTGATCCTAGGTCACACAGAGCCTTCTTAAAGGTCATGATGCCTATGGTACAAGGTATTGAGAACTTCCCAGAATCTTGTCTCTTTTGAGGTAATTTCTGCCTAGACAAGTCATCCAGTTCTTTGGTGAGCGAAGGAGGTTCGTTCTCCCAAGTCTCATTACCAAATAACTTGTCATTTAGCTTCATGATTGCTCCAAGGTATTTAGCAACTTGCTCTTCAGTGACATACTCATCCTCTTCAGAGGAAGAATACTCATCAGAGCTCATGAATGGCAGAAGTAAATCTAATGGAATCTCTATGGTCTCAGTGTGAGCCTCAGATTCCCATGGTTCCTCATTGGGAAACTCATTGGAGGCCAGTGGACGTCCAATGAGGTCTTCCTCAGTGGCGTTCACTGCCTCTTCCTCCTCTCCTAGTTCGGCCATGTGGATCATGTTAATGGCCTTGCATTCTCCTTTTGGATTCTCTTCTGTATTGCTTGAAAGAGTACTAGGAGGAAGTTCAGTAATTTTCTTGCTCAGCTGTCCCACTTGTGCCTCCAAGTTTCTGATGGAGGACCTTGTTTCAGTCATGAAACTTTGAGTGGTTTTGATTAGATCAGAGACCATGGTTGCTAAGTCAGAGTGGTTCTGCTTAGAATTCTCTGTCTGTTGCTGAGAAGATGATGGAAAAGGCTTGCCATTGCTAAACCTGTTCCTTCCACCATTATTGTTGTTGAAACCTTGTTGAGGTCTCTGTTGATCCTTCCATGAGAGATTTGGATGATTTATCCATGAAGAATTATAGGTGTTTCCATAGGGTTCTCCCATGTAATTCACCTCTTCCATTGAAGGGTTCTCAGGATCATAAGCTTCTTCTTCAGATGAAGCGTCCTTAGTACTGCCTGGTGCAGCTTGCATTCTAGACAGACTTTGAGAAATCAAATTGACTTGCTGAGTCAATGTTTTGTTCTGAGCCAATATGGCATTCAGAGTATCAATCTCAAGAACTCCTTTCTTCTGATTTGTCCCATTGTTCACAGGATTCCTTTCAGAAGTGTACATGAATTGGTTATTTGCAACCATTTCAATTAGTTCTTGAGCTTCTGTAGGCGTCTTCTTCAGATGAAGAGATCCTCCAGCAGAGCTATCCAAAGACATCTTGGACAGTTCAGACAGACCATCATAGAAGATACCTATGATGCTCCATTCAGAAAGCATGTCAGAAGGACACTTTCTGATCAATTGTTTGTATCTTTCCCAAGCTTCATAGAGGGATTCACCTTCCTTCTGTCTGAAGGTTTGGACTTCCACTCTAAGCTTACTCAATTTTTGAGGTGGAAAGAACTTTGCCAAGAAGGCATTGACTAGCTTTTCCCAAGAGTCCAAGCTTTCTTTAGGTTGTGAATCCAACCATATCCTAGCTCTGTCTCTTACAGCAAAAGGGAATAGCATAAGTCTGTAGACCTCAGGGTCAACCCCATTGGTCTTGACAGTGTCACAGATTTGCAAGAATTCAGCTAAAAACTGATGAGGATCTTCCAATGGAAGTCCATGGAACTTGCAATTCTGTTGCATTAGAGAAACTAATTGAGGCTTAAGCTCAAAGTTGTTTGCTCCAATGACAGGGATAGAGATGCTTCTCCCATAGAAGTCGGGAGTAGGTGCAGTAAAGTCACCAAGCACCTTCCTTGCATTGTTGGCATTGTTGTTGTTTTTGGCTGCCATGTCTTCTTCTTTGAAGATTTCTGTTAGATCCTCTATAGAGAGTTGTGCCTTAGCTTCTCTTAGCTTTCGCTTCAAGGTCCTTTCAGGTTCAGGGTCAGCCTCAACAAAAATGCTTTTGTCTTTGCTCCTGCTCATATGAAAGAGAAGAGAACAAGAAAGTATGGAATCCTCTATGTCACAGTATAGAGACTCCTTGAGGTGTCAGAGGAAAAGAAAAATAAAAGGAAGAAGTAGAAGAATTCGAACTTATCAAGAAATATGGAGTTCGAATTGTGCATTAAGGAGGAGTGTTAGTCCATAAATAGAAGGATGTGAGAAGATGGGAAGAAATTTTCGAAAATTAAGTAAGAGTTTTTAAAAACATTTTGAAAAAATACTAATTGATTTTCAAAAACTAAGAGTGGGAAAGAAATAAAGTGATTTTGAAAAAGATTTGAAATTAGAAATCAAAAAGATATGATTGAAAAATTAATTTTGAAAAAGATGTGATTAAAAAGATATGATTGAAAAGTTATGGTTTTAAAAAGATGTGATTGAAAAGATATGATTTGAAAAACAATTTAAAAAGATTTGATTTTAAAAATAAATGACTTGGCTAACAAGAAAAGATATGATTCAAACATTAAACCTTTCTCAACAGAAAAGGCAACATACTTGAATTGTTGAATTAAATCATTAATTGTTAGCAAGTATTTTTGAAAATAGAAAGAAATTGATTTTGAAAAAGATTTGATTGAAAAGATATGATTTGAAAAAGATTTGATTTTGAAAACTTGAAAAAAAATTTGAATTAAAAACAGAATCTTCTCTCTTATGCCATCCTGGCGTTAAACGCCTAGAATGGTGCACATTGTGGCGTTTAACGCCCAAAGCACTACCCTTTTGGGCGTTAAACGCCCAGCCAGGCACCCTGGTTGGCGTTTAAACGCCAGTTTGCCTTCTTCACTGGGCGTTTTGAACGCCCAGCTTTTTCTGTGTAATTCCTCTGAGGTATGTTCTGAATCTTCAATTCTCTGTATTATTGACTTGAAAAGACACAAATTAAAAATATTTTTGGATTTTTAATAATGAGGAATAATCAAAATGCAACTAAAATCAAATAACAATGCATGCAAGACACCAAACTTAGAAGTTTGTATACCACTGACACTAACAAAATGAGAATGCATATAACAAAACACTCAAGTCAAGAGAATTCAAAGATCAGAGCAAGGAAATAATCAAGAACATCTTGAAGATCACTTAAGACACATGAATGAATGCAAGAAGAACAGAAACATGCAATTGACACTAAACTTAAAATGAGACACTAGACTCAAACAAGAAACATGAGAATATTTTTGGTTTTTAGGATTTTGTAATTTTTTGGATTTTTTCGAAAATTAAGTGGGAAAGAAAATAAAGGTATCAAAATTCTTAATGAGAATTCCAGGAATCATGCAATGTTAGTCTAAAGTTTCAGTCTAAAGAAATTAGACATGGCTAGCCAAGCTTCAGCAGGACATTACATTCAAGAGCTAAATTGATGAGAATCAATCAGCTTTGGTGATGATAAGAACATCACCTTGAAACACTAGAATTCATTCTTAAGAACTCTGAAAAATACCTAATCTAAGCAACAAGATGAACCGTCAGTTGTCCGAACTCAAACAATCCCCGGCAACGGCGCCAAAAACTTGGTGCACGAAATTGTGATCATCAATGGCGCCTTCAACATGGTACGCTCAATTGCAATCTCAACTCTTTATCACAACTTCGCACAACTAACCAGCAAGTGCACTGGGTCGTCCAAGTAATAAACCTTACGCGAGTAAGGGTCGATCCCACGGAGATTGTTGGTATGAAGCAAGCTATGGTCATCTTGTAAATCTTAGTCAGGCAGATTCAAATGGTTATGAATGATATATGAATAAAGCATAAAGATAGAGATACTTATGTAATTCATTGGTGAGAATTTCAGATAAGCAAATGGAGATGCTTTGTCCCTTCCGTCTCTCTGCTTTCCTACTGTCTTCATCCAATCCTTCTTACTCCTTTCCATGGCAAGCTGTATGTTGGGCATCACCGTTGTCAGTGGCTACAGTCCCGTCCTCTCAGTGAAAATGTTCAACGCACCCTATCACGGCATGGCTAATCATCTGTCGGTTCTCAATCAGGTTGGAATAGAATCCATTGATTCTTTTGCGTCTGTCACTAACGCCCAGCCTTCAGGAGTTTGAAGCTCGTCACAGTCATTCAATCATTGAATCCTACTCAAAATACCACAGACAAGGTTTAGACCTTCCGGATTCTCTTGAATGCCGCCATCAATTCTATCTTATACCACGAAGATTCTGATTAAGGAATCCAAGAGATATCCACTCAATCTAAGGTAGAACGGAAGTGGTTGTCAGGCACACGTTCATAGGTGAGAATGATGATGAGTGTCACGGATCATCACATTCATCAAGTTGAGAAACAAGTGATATCTTAGAACAAGAACAAGCTGAATTGAATAGAAGAACAATAGTAATTGCATTAATACTCGAGGTACAGCAAAGCTCCACACCTTAATCTATGGTGTGTAGAAACTCCACCATTGAAAACACATAAGAACAAGGTCTAGGCATGGCCGTGAGGCCAGCCCCATGATCTAAGATAGCATAAAACTACTCAAAGATAGCTACCCAGATGAAAATACAATAGTAAAAGGTCCTATTTGTAGAGAACTAGTAGCCTAGGGTTTACAGAAATGAGTAAATGACATAAAAATCCACTTCCGGGCCCACTTGGTGTGTGCTTGGGCTGAGCATTGAAGCATTTTCGTGTAGAGACTTCTCTTGGAGTTAAACGCCAGCTTTTGTGCCAGTTTGGGCGTTTAACTCCCATTCTTGTGCCAGTTCCGGCGTTTAACGCCGGGCAGTTTTGAGCTAATTTGGAACGCCAGTTTGGGCCATCAAATCTCGGGCAAAGTATGAACTATTATACATTGCTGGAAAGCCCAGGATGTCTACTTTCCAATGCCGTTGAGAGAGCGCCAATTGGGCTTCTGTAGCTCCAGAAAATTCACTTCGAGTGCAGGGACGTCAGAATCCAACAGCATCTGCAGTCCTTTTCGGTCTCTGAATCAGATTTTTGCTCAGGTCCCTCAATTTCAGCCAGAAAATACCTGAAATCACAGAAAAACACACAAACTCATAGTAAAGTCCAGAAAAGTAAATTTTAACTAAAAACTAATAAAAATATAATAAAAACTAACTAAAACATACTAAAAACATACTAAAAACAATGCCAAAAAGCGTATAAATTATCCGCTCATCAATAGTCTATTTTCATCTAACAAAATACACAGACAAGAAATAAGAAGCAATCCCTGGACTGTCCTGGGTTAGCCATTGTAATAGGGAGAGCTACTGGTTGCAAGGATCAGAGTAGAGATTGATGGTCATATAGTAACTGAACAGAATTCATTCTCTAATTTGGGTGTATTTATTTATGTAGATGGTGTAAACTAACGTTTCGACTGTTTCAGAGCATTGTCAAGAGGGCAAAAGTGAAAAAGAAATTGAAGGAAATGAAAGAAAAAAGAAAAGAAAGAAAAAAGAAAAAGACAAAAAAGAAGAAGGTAAGTTCATCCGATAGTGATTTATCGGAGAGTGAACTTGCTTTTTCCTCAAATTCAAAGGAAGCAACAAAAAGAAGGAACCAACCCACCAAGACAATAAAAAGTAAGTAATAATTTTGGGTGTATTTTGTCATTTTTAGGGTGTTTTTTTTCTAATGATTGTTTGCTCTCATAAATGGTATCCAGAAAAAGAAAACATATTTTGGAAGATTCTACTTCAAAAAGTGAAAGTGAATCTGATAATAGTAAGATTCTGAAATTGTCATTGCACTGCTTTTTTTTTCTATTTATTATCAAAATTTGATGTAGTAACAGAGTGTTTTTCATTTAATTTCAAAAGTAAAGAATCGTCACCAATAATAAAACAAAAATCAAAGAAAAAAAATTCAAACTCCACCCAAAAAGTATGCACTGCTTTTGAGAGTATTTTATCATCAATTTTGTTGTATTTGTTTGATCCATAATTTTTTGATTTCCAGAACGCAATCCAAAAAAAAGCACATTGTTGAGGATTCGTCTTCTAAAGAACAAATTGAATCCTATGATGTGTAAGATACTTTGTAAAGCTATCTTATCCTTTATCATCAAAGTTTTTTTGTTAGCATGTTCTTTTGCATATACTGTCAGAACTGATATAAGAACTAAAGAAATAGAAGAATTCTTCAGAGAATAAAAAAAACAATGAAAAGGCTGCACATGGGTATGTTGAATTTGGGTGTATATTGTCGATTTTAAGGTGTTTTTTGTTGCTGACAATTGTTTTTGCTTTTCTAAGATGAAGGAAGCTGGGCTCCCATTGACGGAAGGTCACCATGACTCATCTGAAACGTAAAATCATTTATTTGATAGAATTTTGAGATCCTAATTTAATTAAATAAAATTTTTACTGAATGATGTTTATTCTGTTCTTAGAATGCCAGAGGTGAACTTAGGAAGCGAAAAGATTCTGTGTTTCAAACACAAACGGATCAAAGCAGCGTAAACAAATCCACGGATAGCATGTAATTTCTGTTTCTAATACCATTTGCTTAATTCTTATGTTACAATCTGCTTCTAATTCTGTATATATTTTTTTTTAGAAAAAAAGTCCTTTAATGTTTTTTTTAAGAAAAAAAAGCAGGAAAAAAAAGAAAAATTTACAACTATGAAAGTTCTCAATAAAACAGAGCATGTGTTTCTTTTCAATGCTTCAGATGTAGGTCTGGAAGAAGAATCGGTCAGTGACCTAGCTCAACAGAAGATGATCATTGTTCAGATGGAGACACATTCACAATCTGAACTGCTTGATATGTGCATTTTACAAGTAAATTTCAACCTTTTAATCATCTATTTTAAGGGAGTTTTTTAACTTTTTTATTTTTGTCTTGTTTAGAGTTCCGATTCAAGTATGCAATAAACTCACATAAGATCAAAATAAACTCACATATTAGCAAAACTTTTAAACAAAAAAATAAACTCAATTACCCCCTGTTTAAAGAACATCACTTTTACCTCGCTTTGAGCTTTCGTTTTCATTTTCTTTGAGACATTTGCAATATATTTGTCCAACTCTGAACCTAGTATATTTTTGGGACGTCCTCTTGTTCTCACCCTTGGAGGGCTTTGAAGCTCGTTAACGGAGTCCAAGTTAGCATCTTCGTGAGATAACGAACATGTCTCATTCATTTTGGCCTTTTGTTCTTACATCTCAACCACGACGTTATCATAGGCACGGTGCAGAATGACGGTGAGTTCCTCGATTTCTGATGTAAATTTGAATATATTTTGTGAACGAAACACCAATTTGTTAAACCTCTTGCTTCTTGGCTCCAACAATGGCTCATCGTGATTGCTCTTGATGTGTGTGTGTCTCCTCTTTACGTTCTTGCTCTATCGTTTCGATATGTATCTCGGTGACACTTTGTTTACTCGTTCAAAGCTAAACACACTTAGGCGTCACGACATAATATCCCTCTTGACTCGAATAATAAGCATTGCATTTCACTTGGGCTGCTACCGAGTCGTATGTAACCGCAAACTTGTTAAATGTTGAGTTGGAAACTTGTTTTACAACTTCGTATACCGAATATTCTAGAGCAGAGTTCGTTGATCTTGTGATGCAATTCACCTTTCCTCTGAATTGTGTTTAGACTTTCTTGAACTTCTGGTGAGTGTACACTTGTTGAAATTGAGCTTCTATTGAGGATTTTGTTGCACACGGTATGATGGTGTAAAAATCTGCAGCGTCCGATTTTCTCTCTCTTTGCTCTCTGCTTCCGAGGCAATTATCATATTGTTTGACGAATTGGATAAGTGAGCTATTCCGCATAATGAACTTGTTAAAAAAGGCATGCATGTTCTCGCTCCTTTATGTGTTTCTCATCTCGGCCCAGAAGTGGTGATCGAAATAAATTAGAATCCATATATTACGATCTTCGTAAAGCTCCACAAAAAATACCTAAATCAAACTATAATACACCCAAAAACATGCAATTTACACCTCTGCTACAAATTTTAAAAGACATTACCTGAAAGCCACTTGTTGTCCACAAGACTATACTTCATCAAAAAATCATTCCAATTCCTATCAAATGATTCTTTGGTATGAGAGTTCCAAACAACATGGCTCATTTCTTGTTCGATTTCTAGGTGTCTTTTATAGCCGTTTAATTTTCTTGGAATCTTTTTCAAGATGTGCGAAATACAACAACGATGAATTGTTGTGGGCATACAATCCTCGATGGCCCTTTGCATTGATGCGCATTGATCGGTGAGAATATCTTTCAGAGCATTTCATCCCATGCAATGAAGCCAACGTTCAAATAACTATTTGAATGATTGAATATCTTCGTTTTTCATCAAAGTGCATCCCAGAAGTATTGACTGGTCATGGTTATTTTCACTAACAAAAGAACCAAAAACCATATTATACCTGAAACAGATTAGACAAAACAGAATTAAAATCGTTAAATTCACCAAAATAATAACCATCTACACCAAAAAACACCCAATATACACTTCTGTAGCAGATTTATAAGATAACATTAATTCAACATCATAAACCAGAACAACATATTACCTGTTTATATTGTAGGTGGTGTCGAATGAAATAACATCTCTGAAATACTCAATGGCAGCCCTGCTCCTTGCGTCCGCCCAAAAAGCAAGCTTAATCGACTGATCGTCCTCGAATTCAAGCTCGAAAAATAAATTGATTCTTCTCTTTCATTCTTAATAAGTATTTCCTGAATTCTTTTGTATCGTCTAGTTCCGAAACATTCCGCACTTCTCTCTTGATGTAATTTCTCACGTCTTTTTCGATAAAATTTAACTCGTGGTGACCCGCGACTGCCACCACAAATTATTGGTAAGTTTTGCTTGGTATGATACCGGCTTCCTTCTTATTCTCTATTGTACGATGCACGGACATGCTTAGTTCCCTGTGCTGTTTAAGCATCTCTGCTTGATTTGCACAACAAAGATGTGAATGATGCAATGCAAGCTTAGAAATGATCCAACCACTGATGTCCTTCAATATGTGTATATAAATTCTTGCGGAAAAATTTAATCCTGCTGAGGAGTTTGTCTTCTCCGTCGGATATATTTTCAATTTCGATTTTTATTTCCCCTCTCTGTTACATGTAATTAATTGATTCTTAATTTCGTTTTCCTTCTTATTTGTGCTCCGAACGCTTGTAGAAAAACCTGCAGCTTTCGAATAATTTTTGTAGAATTTTACAGCATCTTCAAGGGTTTTAAAAGTCATCCCAATCTTGAGAATAAATTGCTCATCAACATCACAGAGGAACTGCAAAATACACCCAAAAAAGTCCAAAATACACCATATTAAACAAGCATAAACTATAAAATGCAAATACAACTATAAAACCATCATCAAAATTAACAAAAATCAGATTCATGAATCATCATCAAACAAAAACTAAAATAATTCAACTAAAAGAATAAGACAATTCATCCTCAGTCAGATGAAAAGTCATAAGCTGTAAATACACCCAAACTTTCCTAAGGTACACCCAAATATTCTTGATCTATACTTGAAAGTCTGATATAAAATGCAGAAAGTTCAATAGAACTAGTACATTACATTCAATTCAAACAACGAAATAATGAACAACAAATTTCACAGGCAAGGTTCACAACATTATTCAACTCTACAATCATAAACTGCTAACAAAAATATTAACTGGAATTAAACCACACCTCAAGAGCTTCATTGGGTTCAAATTCAAAATCCATTTCACTCTGGTTCAACTGACAATCTGAAGTTGAATCATCCATTATCTTCAAAACGATTTCAGAGCTTGATTTCAGAAACAATAGAAATCTAGAAAAATGAAGAAAAAGAACACAAAGAGAAACACATGTAAATAGCGAAGAAGAACGCAAAGAGAAATGCACGAAAGAGATTGAAGAGAGAAAGCAAGAAAACACAAAAAAAAAATTCAAAAAAGGAAACGAAATCCTTTCAAAAAAGGAAGTTATATATTTTCTCGCGCGTTAATTGAAGAATCTGTTAAGAAGCGCGTGGACTAGACGTGCCAGAAGAGGCGCATTTTAGGTATAAGTGAGTATATGGACTTGTAAGACTTGTATAGCAAAAATATTTGTATGTAGAGATTAATTCTTTAAAACTAATCATTCAGAAGGATCAATTTCAAGAACTAAACTTCCAACCTCGTTAGAACTAAATTGGGGATCAAATCGATAAAATTATTAGATTTTTGGATCATTAGTTTAACTGATAAATTACTGGTTAAATTGGCTGATCCAGCATTACTTAAATGAAAATATAAAATAATTACTTTAAAATTAAATTTGAAATATGTATCTTCATCAACACTTTAACAACAATTAAATCTCACTTTCTAAAATAACTAATACGAAAATAGATATATTGTTAGTTAATACTACAACCATATTTTAGTTTGACACAATAATAGCGACAATCAATTAGACAATTAAACAATTAACAATTAACAATTGAATTAATATCCACATACAAGTATTTTTTCTATACAAGTATTACAAGTCCATATACTCACTTAACAGATTTTTCAATCAACGCGCGAGAATATATATTTCTTTTTCGAATTTTTTCTACTTTTTCTTGCTTTTTCTTTTTTATCTCTTTCGTGCGTTTCTCTCTGTGTTCTCCTTCGTTGTTTACGTGCATTTCTCTTTGTGTTCTCTTTCTTCATTTTTTTGGATTCTATTATTTCTGAAATCAAGCTCTGAAATCGTTTTGAAGATAATTGATGATTCAACTTTAGATTATCAGCTAAACTAGAGTGAAGTGGATTTTGAATTTGAATCCAATGAAGTTCTTGAGGTGTGGTTTAATTCCAGTTAATATTTTTGTTAGTAGTTTATGATTGTGGAGTTGAATAATGTTATGAACCTTGCCTGTGAAATTTGCTATTCATCATTCGTTATTTGAATTGAATATAATGTACTAGTTCTGTTGAATTTTTTGCATTTTATATCAGACTTTTGGGTGTAAATCAGGAATATTTGAGTGTACCTGAGGAAAGTTTGGGTGTATTTACAGTTTATGACTTTTTATCTTAATGAGGGTGAATTGTCTTATTCTTTTAATTGAATTGTTTTAGTTTCTGTTTGATGATGATTCATGAATCTGAGTTTTGTTATCTTTTATGATAGTTTTATAGTTGTATTTGCATTCTATAGTTTCTGCTTGTTTTAATATGATGTATTTTGGACTTTTTTGGGTGTATTTTGCAGCCCCTGTCTGATGTTGATGAGCAGTTTGTTCCGAAAGTTAGGATGACTTTTAACACCCTTGAAGATATTGTAAAATTCTACAAGAATTATTCGAAAGCTGCAGGTTTTTCTACAAGAATTCAGAGCACAAGTAAGAAGGAAAACGAAATTAAAAATCAATTGATTACATGTAGCAGAGAGGGGAAATAGAAATCAAAACCGAAAATATCTCCGACAGAGAAGACAAACCCCTCAGCAGGATTAAACTTTTCTGCAAGAATTTATATACACATATTGAAGGACATCGGTGTTTGGATCATTTCCAAGGTTGCGTTGCATCATTCACATCCTTGCTGTGCAAATCAAGCAGAGATGCTTAAACAGCACAAGGAATTAAGCATGTCCGTACATCGTACAATAGAGAATAACAAGGAAGCCAGTATCAGACCATGCAAAACTTACCAATCATTTGTGGCTGCAACCGGGGGTCACCGCGCGTTAAATTTTATCAAAAAAGACGTGAGAAATTACATCACGAGAGAAATGCAGAATGTTTCAAAACTAATGCAAAAGAATTCAGGAAATACTTATTAAGAATGAAAGACAAGAATCAAAATTTCTTTTTTGAGCTCGAACTCGAGGATAATCAGTCGATTAAGCTTGCTTTTTGGGCGGACGCAAGGAGCAGGGCTACCTGTGAGTATTTCGGAGATGTTATTTCATTCGACGCCACCTACAATTCAAACAGGTAATATGCTGTTCAGGTTTATGATGTTGAATTAATGTTGTTTTATAAATTTGCTTCAGAGGTGTATATTGGATATTTTTGGGTGTAGATGGTTATTATTTGGGTGTATTTAACGAATTTAATTCTGTTTTGTCAAAATCTGTTTCAGGTATAATCTGGTTTTTAGTTCTTTTGTTAGGGAGAATCACCACGGCCAGTCAACACTTCTGGGATGCGCTTTAATGAAAAACGAAGATATTCAATCATTCAAATTGTTATTTGAATGTTGGCTTCGTTGCATGGGATGAAATGCTTCGAAAGAGATTCTCACCTATCAATGCGCATCAATGCAAAGGGCTATCGAGGCTTGTATCCCCACAATAATTCACTGTTGGTGTATTTGGCACATCTTGAAAAAGATTCCAAACAAATTAAATGGCTATAAGGGATACCTAGCAATCGAACAAGAAATGAGACATGTTGTTTAGAACTTGATGATTAGATTTTTGACGGTTTAGAATCTCGCTAATGAAATCTCGTTGTAAAGTATAGTTTCTAAACCAAACAATAATCCTTTCATGCAAAACTTTGTTTGTCACAAGTACAAACCCCTAAAATCTATAAACCGAAGTATTTAAACCTCGGGTCGTCCTCCCTAGGATTTACAATAAAGTGTCTTGTTATTGGTTATGAGTTATTTTTGGGGTTTTGATGAGAGGCATGAAAGATAAATGGCAAGAAAGTAAACTAATGGCTAAAAAGGTCTTGGCAAGGGTTGGTGGTCAAGGAGCTCTATCCTAATCACTAACCGCAATATGAGAATTGGCAAGGATTAATCTCATTAAATCATCCTCTAACTAGTAGTAAAGGAAAGTCAAATGAGCTATATCAATCCTAGTCCATAAGTCCTAACTCTCCACTAATTCAATTAGTGAGAACTAGAGTCAATGGCTCCCAATCATCAATTACTTGGACATTAGTAACTCAAGAGTTCCTAAGTTACCTTTCCAAGCCAAGAGTATAAAATTCTACTCTAAAATCCAACCAAGCATTTCATCAAACACTTGGAAGGCACAATAGAAAAGCATAGTAAATTGACAACAAGAATGAATTCTAACTACAATTGAATACAAAGAATTAACAACAACAATCAAGGAAATCACAATTATCATGAATTACCTCAAATTGTATTATTGAAAGAAAACAAATGAACAACAATCTATCCAAAACAAAATGAAGAATTACAATTATTAAAGCATATAACTAGAAAGAGGAAGAGGAGAATATTAAGACTTGATAAGGGAAGAGTGAATTAAAGCATGGATTAAACCTAGATCTAAGGAGAGAGATTAACATAAACCTAATCCTAATTCTAGAGAGAAGTGAGAGCTTCTCTCTCTAAAACTATCCTAAACTAATCCTAATTATGCTATGTGATAGAATGATCATCTTCCCCTCAATCCTTGATCCTTTTATTCCTTGCTCTCATTAATTGGCGCCAAAATGGGTTCAAAAACCCTTCCAAATCGCCAGGCACGTGTTGCTTTAATGAAGTCATGTGGGGCTTCGACGCGTGCGCGCACGGTACGCGTGCGCGTCCCTGGCCGATTCTGCAATGTGCGCGCGGGCGCCTTGTGCGCGTGCGTGTGCTTGGCCGAGATCAATTCTTTGTCTTTTGTGCTTCTCTCCACTTGCATGCTTCCTTCCTTGCTCCTTTGATCCATGTCTAGCCTATTTCAACCTGAGATTACTAGCAAGCACATCAAGGCATCTTATGGAATCAAAGAGGAATTAGAATTCATCAAAACAAGGCTTAAGAGGCATGTTTTTACACTTAAGCACAAATACGGGAGAGATTACAAAACCATGCTGATTCATAGGTTAAATGCGAGAAAAGGTTATCAAAATACTCTAAATTCAATATAAGATAAACCCTAAAAATGGGGTTTATCAGAACTCTCATACCAAAGAATCATTTGATAGGAATCAGAAAGATTTTCTGATGAATTATGGTCTTGTGGAGAACAAGTGACTTTCAGGTAATGTCTTTTAAAATCTGTAGCAGAAGTGTAAATTGCATATTTTTGGGTGCATTATAGTTTGATTTAGGTATTTTTTATGGAGCTTTACGAAGACCATCATATATCGATTCTAATTTATCTCAATCACTACTTTTGGGCCGGAATGAGAAGCACACAAAGGAGCGAGAGCATGCATACCTTTTTTAACAAGTTCATTACACGGAATAGCTCACTTATCCAATTTGTCAAATAATATGAGAGAGAGAATCGGATGCTGCAGATTTTTACACCGTCATTCCGTGTACAATAAAATCATCAATAGAAGCTCAATTTCAACAGGTGTACACTCACCAGAAGTTCGGAAAAGTCCAAGCACAATTCAGAGGAAAGGTGAATTGCATCACAAGATAAACGAACTCTGCTCTAGACTATTCGGTATACGAAGTTGTAGAACAAGTTTACAACTCAACATTCAACAAGTTTGCAGTTACATACGATTTGGTAGCAGCGCAAGTGAAATGCAGTGCTTATTATTCAAGTCAAGAAGGATATTGTGCCGTGGCGCCCTAAGCGTGTTAAGCTTTGAACGAGTAAACAAAGTATCACCGAGATACATATTGGAACGATAAAGCAAGAATGTAAAGAGGAGACACACGCACATCAAGAGCAGTCACAACGAGCCACTGTTGGAACCAAGAAGCAAGTGGTTTGATGAATTGGTGCTTCGTTCACAAACTATATGCAAATTTGCATTAGAAACCGAGGAGCTCGCCGTCATTCTACACCGCGCCTATGATAACGTCGTGGTTGATATGCAAGAGCTGAAAGCCAAAAGGAAGGGGACATGTTCGTTATCTTACGAAGATATTAACTTGGAATCCTTAACGAGCTTCAAAGCCCTCTAAGGGTGAGAACAAGAGGACGTCTCAAAAATATACTAGGTTCAGAGTTGGACAAACAGATTGCAAATGTCTTAAAGAAAAAGAAAACGAAAGCTCTAAACGAGGTAAAAGTGAAGTTCTTTAAACAGGGGGTAATTGAGTTAATTTTTTTTGTTAATAGTTTTGCTAATATGTTAGTTTATTGCATACTTAAATCGGAACTCTAAACAAGACAAAAATAAAAATTTAAAAAACTCCCTTAAAAGAGATGATCAGAGGGTTGAAATTTAGTTGTAAAACTCACATATCAAGCGGTTCAGATTGTGAATGTGTCTGTTGAGCTGGGTCACTGACCGATTCTTCTTCCAGAACCAACCTGAAATCTACCAAAATAATGTCAAAATACACTTGAAGCATTGAAAAGAAACACATGCTCTATTTTTTGAGAACTTAAGTAGTTGCAGATTTTTCTTTTTTTTTTCATGCCTTTTTTTTAATAAAACATTAAAGGGCCTTTTTTTTCTAAAAAAATATATACAGAATTAGAAGCAGATGGTAATAAAGAATTAAGCAAATGGTATTAGAAACGGAAATTATATGCTATCCGTGGGTTTGTTTACGCTACTTTGATCTGTTTGTGTTTAAAATACAGGATCATTTTCGCTTCCTAAGTTCACCTCTAGTTTTCTAAGCACAGAATAAACATCATTTAGTAAAAATACTATTTAATTAAATCAGGATATCAAAATTCTATCAAATAAAGGATCTTACGTTTCGAATGAGTCATAGTGACCTTTTGTCGATGGAAGCCCAGCTTCCTTAATCCTGGAAAAGCAAAATCAATTATCAACAACAAAAAACACCTTAAAATTGGCAATATACACCAAAATTTAACATACCTTTGTGCTGCCTTTTATTGGTTTTTTTCTTTTTTGATTCTCTGAAAAATTCTTCTATTTCTTCAGTTCTTACATCAGTTCTGATAGTACATGTAAAAGAATATCTTAACAAATAAAATTTTGATGATAAAGGGTAAGATAGCTTTACAAAGCATCTTACACATCATAGGATTCAATTTGTTTTTTAGAAGACGAATCCTCAACAATGTGTTTTCTTTTTTTGGATTGTATCCTGGAAATAAAAAACTATGAATCAGACAAACACAACAAAATTGATGATAAAATACTCTCGAAAGCAGTGCATACTTTTTGGATAGAGTCTGATTTTTTTCTTTGATTTTTTTATTATTGGTGACGATTCTTCACTTCTGAAATTAAATAAGAAACACTCTGTTAATACATCAAATTTTGATAATAAATAAAAAAGAAAGCAATGCAATGACAATTTCAGAATCTTACTTATCATTGGATTCACTTTCACTTTCTGAAGTGAAATCTTCCAAAATATGTTTGCTTTTTTTGGATACCATTTTGGAGAGCACACAATCATTAGCAAAAAATACCCTAAAAATGACAAAATATACCCAAAATTATTACTTACTTTTTAGTTATTCTGGTCGGTTGTTTCCTTCTTTTTGTTGCTTCCTCTGAGTCTTGTTTAGACTCAGACTCAGAGGAAAAAGCAAGTTCACTCTCCAATGAATCACTCTCGGATGAACTTATCTTCTTCTTTTTTGTCTTTTCCTTTTTTTTCTTTTCTTTCTCTTTCATTTCCTTCAATTTCTTTTTCACTTTCGCCCTCTTGACAATGTCCTAAAACAGTTAAAATGTTAGTTTACACCATTTACATAAATAAAATACACCCAAACTAGAGAAGGTATTCTGTTCAGTTACCATATGTCCATCAATTTCTGCTCTGATCCTTGCAACCAGTAGCTCCCTATTCCAATGGCTAACCCAAGGCAGTCCAGAGATTGCTTCTCCTTTCTTGTTTGTGTGTTTTGTTAGATGAAAATTGACTATCATCAAGACATAGAGGCAGCCATCAATCGGTTTTTTCTTTTTCAAACGATAATTGATTATGCCTTTGATGATGAAATTGAAGACATGGCTGCCCTAATTGCACTCCGTTATGTTGTCCATTCAAAAAATTGGAGCCAGGTGGACAAAAGATACTTTGTTTATCGTAGTTGGCAACAAAAATACTATTTGAAAATAGAGGATGAAAATCCTCTTAAACATTAGGCGATCTTTGATCGTTGTCAACACCGATATCCATAATCTGATCGGTCATATTCTTTAATGTTTTTTCCTGGAACCTTCTAAAAATCTCTTTTTTTCTCCTTAGAAAGTTCCTTAAAACTCACTTTATCAGAAAATAGGTCTCATATAAAAAAGAAAACAAATTACACTCCAAATTACATGAAATACACTCAAATACCAGCCATATACACCTAAATTTATTTCTTGATTACATGAG
Organism: Arachis stenosperma; assembly: GCF_014773155.1. NCBI lineage: Eukaryota > Viridiplantae > Streptophyta > Magnoliopsida > Fabales > Fabaceae > Arachis > Arachis stenosperma. The sequence goes on along the minus strand of NC_080380.1, from coordinate 123,171,948 downwards.
ATCAGAATAAAATATTACATAATGCAAGTATCAAGGTTTTCTATAATCAATTACCTGATGCATTGAGGCTAGGGCAACTACTATTTTTTTTGTGCTTAATTTTCAATGAACCGTGCCTTGTGTCCAATTTTTTTTGTCCAAATGAAAGGAATTAGCCAACTCCTTCAACAGTTTGTGTGGCACATTCATGGGCGGGATGTACATGAGACCACCAAATCCTAATTCGCAAACGATGACCTTCTTTGCCTCGCTCATTTTTTCAAACTTTTTATTCAATAGTCGCGTAAAACATCTAAAATTCTTGGTTTGTTGTAAACAAAGCAAAATGAGAGTCATTTCAATAACCTATATTTATACTAGAAAAAATTGACTTATTCTAAGAGATATATGTGTGTGTGTGTGTGTGTGTGCTTACATTGTATTTTTTTCATCTTGGCTCTTGCTTGTCATTTTTATTGTAAGGAATAAAAAATATTGTCAATAGATAAAAATGCCAGCCAAATAACAGTCACATACAACCCAAATACCAGCCACATACATTCAAATACCAACAATATACCCCCAAATACCCGCCCACACACCCAAATCCAATCCTATACACATTTATTATTTTTTCGATTATACGATATTATATGAGTTCAAAATGATATTCAAGTCAATTAAACATGCATACAATTACATTACAAGCTCAAGCACAAGTACAACAGCACTAATTACACTTGAATACTCTTGATATATATACTAGACATATATACCTGTATTTTTTTTAATTACATAACATTATATGAGTTCAAAATGATATTTAAGTTCAAAATTTCACTAGAAGCACCAGTCACATTCGAATTTGATGATATACACCCAAAAATTGGCCATATACGCCCAAATATGAGTTCACCTGAAATACAGTACAAAGTTTATATGTATACAAATTCACTTCTAAACATGTAAACATACACAAAAACAGATGAAAAAGCACGTTAAACCATTCACTAAAAGTACGTAAAATAGTATAACTGACTTGAACAGTTTCACCAGAACCTTAATATCTACTTTAAACCAAAAACATATAATGAATATACTTAATAAAAGAGAAATACGACGATATAATGCTTCGTTTTTAAAATCAGAAAGAGAAATCTGAAAAACCTAAAAAATTAGTGAAACAGTACCTTGAATAATGTTTTTTCTTTCTTTTTGGAGTTTTTTGATGGAGATTTTGATGTTTGCTTGTTGATTTCGTCGACTGTTGGTGAGGAGTTTGAAAGTTTCTTCAGAGTTTTCGAATGTGCCTTGAATATCGACGGTTACGGTTTTGATTGAGAAAGAAGAAGAAGAGTCGTTCATAATGGCGAGTAGCGCATTTTGGAAATGGTTGAGTAAGGCGCGTGTTTAATACCGTTGAGTTTGGTGAGAGTAATTTTTGTTGAATTTAGCCGAACTTGTAAGACTTGTAAGCTAAAAAGGCTTGTATATATAATATAACTGAATTTTAAAATACAGAAAATGGGATTTCATTAATTAAGTGTTTTTATGTTTTAATAACTTTTAAACCTGTACTTCATTAATTGAGTGTTTTTATGATGAATGAATATCTATCTGCTGGCACAATATGACAGTACCTTTTTTAACAGGAAAGAATAAATCACAATATACATGTGTTAATAGGTTAGGCAAAAAAGATTAAAAAAACCTTATTTATAGATGTAAACCGGTTTCATAATGATAAAAAAAAGTTTAAACTGGTTTTTTTAGTGTCAAAATTGCTTTAAAAGTTAAAATTGATTTTATATATTTAAATTTGGTTTTTACTTTTAAGACCAATTTAAGATCGGTTTTTTTGGTGAATGAAATAAATTAAATAAAGAAAAACAAAACAAACAAAATAAAAAACTGCTTAAATAGGGGGACAGTTCCGTTTAAGACTACTCTTAAACTGCTCCCAAGATGAAAGAAGCTCCACATGCAAAAGTTGTAACTTCATCGCCATCTTTGTCATAGTATCTGCCACCGTGTTTGCATCTCTCATAATCAAACGAAAGTCAACATGCTAATTCCAATGCATGATATCTCTTATTTTGAGCACCAATAGATCACTAAACCCAAAACCATCTTGTGTAACAAGATTAAATACTTCTACACAATCCGTCTCACAAATAACATCTCGTTGACCCACATCCCAAGCTAAAAGATATCCTCTCCAAATAGCAAACAATTCTCCTTGAAGAATACTATTACTCTCAATCATTCCCAAATACCCCATTTGCCAGCTTTCAGTACAATCTCTAATAACACATGCAAAACCAATACTATCACTCGAACCAAAATAACTAGCATCACAATTAATCTTAAAAGTACCAATGGATGAGGGATTCCAAAAACCATTTAGAGTAGAGAGAAGAGACATACATTGTAATTCAAAAATATTTCTAAACTCATTTTTTGAAGTTAATGACAGACACTTTTTCCGGAAGAATTTAAGACCGGTTTATTACTTTAGTAAATAATTAATAACCATTTTGTTTTTTTAAAACTAGTTTGATTTACAACCGAATTTATAGTTAACTTAAATCAGATTTAGTTTTTTACTTTTTTTTATTAACCTCATCTATAGACGGTCCTTGGTGGTATGGTTAACCAGCGAGGCTTATTGCTTGCTTAAAGAAAACAAAGAAAAACAAAACCTAACGACTAACGTCGCATCTCTTGTTTGTTCTCCATTGTTGGACAGCCTCACCGTCTCCACTGCAGCTGCCAGCGCCTCTCGGCTCTGCTGTTCTGCGCTTCTGTTTCTCCTCTCTCTAGCCGCCGGTCTCCGTTTTCTCCTCCCTCAATTGAGTCCAAAGTCCTAGAGCTGACCCTAAACCCTTCAACTTAATTTTAGTCTACAGCCTTAAAATTACAATAACACATTTTATAAGGTGTGCTGTGCGGCTGTGCCATCGTCTTCGTCTTTGTCTGATTCGTCGAAGTTGCGGTGGTTGCTCCTCCTCCCTGACGTGGTGGACGACGCGGTGGCTCCTCCTCCTTCCTGACGCGGTGGCTCCTCCTGCTCCCTGACGCGATGGATGACGCAGTGGCTCCTCCTCCTTCCTGATGCGGTGGCTGCTCCTCCTCCCTAACGCAGTGGCTGCTCCTCCTCCCTGACGCGGTGGATGACGCAGTGTATGCTCCTCCTCCTTGTTCTCCTTCTTCCATTTTGCTTTTTGGTATCCACACTTTCCCTTCTTTCATTTTATCTCTCTGTTTGCTTGCTTATTGTTTCTAAATCCAATTTGTTAGTTTCAACTTCTTCTTGTTCTGTTTTTTTTTTATATATTTTTTTGTTCTGTTTTGCTTCTTGTGATCTCTTGTTGAATCTTGTTATCCTAATCCTAATTTTGTATAATGCAAGTAGTTAAGCTTTTACATCATAGTCATAGATGGCTCTGTCATGTTATAGTCCCTTTTTGGAGAGTAATAATCAGATTTTTGAAGAGTTAAGTCCAAATTCAGTATGCAATCTCTGTAATGTGAAAAAATGAACAATATGCTAATAACATTATAACAACCCCCAAGTATAGACAATCACAGACTTCAATTGAAAATATTATACCACCAGAGCAGTTATAATATACCACATTTATTATAGTGTATCCTATTTAGGACACATTAGTTTTGAAGTTGATAAATAAAGAATCTCCTATGTGTATATATTTCACAGAAGATTAATTATGCAGGGTGCCAAAACTTATTAAGTATTGTATTCATATGTATATAGATTTCACAGAGACATTCTATACTTTATTAAGTATTGTATTTGTGTTAGTTATTACTTGATTTGTTGAATTTTGGTTGATCAAGCTAAAATTCGAGCTAGGGTGCTAGTTGTATGTGGGTCTAGTTAATCTCCACCAAGTTTTAATAAGTTTTATATGTGTTGTTGAGATAGAGAGAAATGTAAAAAAAAAAAAAGGATTAGGTGGCCCGCGGGTTGGCCCTAGGGCTTTTGGTCCTGTGGGCTTTTTGAAAATTTGAGTATTTGACCCTATTAGTTGTAGGGCCTTTTGTTCTTTTGGCCCTATAAAGTAGGGCCAAGCATATTGACACCACTACTGCAAGGTACTGATCCTTCTGCCTCCCCCCCCCCCCCCCCCCCCCTCTTTTACTTTCATTACCTAATAGTGTCATTGATGCTATAGCTCCATAAGTGTTTTTGTTGCTGCTGCTGCTGCCATGCTATGGTGAAAATTCTCAATCTGTGTATTGGTGTTGAGTTTTAATAAGTTCTGTTTGGGTGAGGTTGACACATGACCTATTAGGAAGCCCTGGTTTGATTGTATGGTATGGATGAGTTCTGAGGTTTGTTACTATTGTCAACAGGAAAATGCTTCAGGTCCCTGAGCACCAAGTAGCTGGCCTGGCCATAATGTGAAAGACATTAAACTGGATAACTTATGCCTATGAAGGTCTTGTGCCTTTGAGTTTCTTGTTCTTGATTTCTCTTATTATAATGTCATCAATTTATTGAAGGTCTTGGTTTCGTGCTATCCAGGATTCAGATTATATGGAGATTTTCTTCTTTCCATGCACCTATGTATAAACCATTCTTGCACGAATGTTCTCAAGATTATAGCTCATTTGAAGTTGTGCTTCTTCATTGTTGAGGCTTGAGTAAAACAATACTAGAAGCAACAGAGCAGATAACTCTTATTATTAATTTAAGTTTGCATCAATGAATGAAGAGGTTGCACTCTCTCATTCATACCTCATCTATCAGTTTTCTTGCAGCACAAGCAGCCCATTCCCAAGCAATCAAGCTAGGAACCATATCTTGTCTCTACACTACTAATAACATCATAAGTGCTTATACAAAATGTAGAAAGTTAGATCTTGCCCACCAATTGTTCGACGAAATGTCCCACAGAGACATTGTCTCTTGGAATACCTTGATTTCCGGTTATGTGAACTTTGGTGATCTCGAGGCCTCATGGGGTGTCTTCACTTCCATGAGAAGGTGTGGACTTGCATTTGATGGCCACACATTTGGAAGCATGCTCAAAGGTGTTGCTTGTGATTGTGAGCTTGAGCTAGGGCGACAACTGCATTCTATTGTGATCAAGATGGGGTTTTCCGGGAATTTGTTCTCCGGTAGTGCCCTTCTTGACATGTATGCCAAGTGTGGGAGCATCAATGATGCACATGTTGTGTTCCAATGGATGCCAGAGCGAAACCATGTCTCGTGGAATGCATTGATTGCAGGTTATTCACAAGTTGGTGATCATGATATGTCATTTTGGGTGCTAAGGTGTATGGAACTTGAGGGTGTTGGGATTGATGATGGTACAATATCTCCTCTTTTGACATTGCTTGATGGTTTTGAGTTTTACAGTTTAGCTATGCAATTGCATGGTAAGATTGTAAAACATCGGCTGGAATCATTTAACACTGTTTGCAATGCCACTATCACGGCATACGCAGAGTGTGGTTCTTTACTAGATGCTAAGAAAGTATTTGATGCTGCTACTGTGTGTCGTGATCTGGTTACTTGGAATTCTATGATTGCTGCTTACATGAAGCATGAGAAAGAAGATCTTGCTTTCAAAGTTTTCACTGATATGCAAAATTTTGGTTTTGTGCCTGATGTTTATACCTACACCGAGATTGTCAGTGCTTGTTCTGCACAAAATATCAAAAGCCATGGAAAATGTTTACATGGCTTGGTAATAAAACGAGGCTTTGAAAAATCTGTTCCAGTTTCAAATGCTTTAATTACCATGTATATTAGGATAAATAGCAGGTGCATGGAAGATGCCACTAAAATATTCTTTTCCATGGACCTAAAAGATTGTTGCACATGGAACTCCATTTTGGCAGGGTACTCACAGGTTGGTTCGAGTGAAGATGTCTTGAGGTTATTTGTACAGATGAGATTTCTGGCTATACAGATTGACGACTATACTTTTTCTGCTGTTATCAGATCATGTTCAGATTTAGCTACTCTACAGTTAGGTCAACAAGTCCATGTCTTAGCTGTTAAAGTTGGTTTTGATACCAATAAATATGTTGCTAGTTCATTGATTTTCATGTATTCTAAATGTGGGGTCATAGAAGATGCTAGGAAATCCTTTGATGCTACCTCCAAAGACAATGCTATAGTCTGGAATTCAATCATATTCGGGCATGCACAGCATGGACAAGGCAGCGTTGCGCTTGATCTCTTTTACTTAATGAGAGAGAGAAAAGTGAAACCTGATCATATAACATTTGTTGCAGTTCTAACTGCATGTAGTCATAGTGCACTGGTAGAAGAAGGCCAGAGCTTTATAAAGTCAATGGAGTTTGATTTTGGTATTCCACCACAAATGGAGCACTATGCTTGTGCAGTGGATCTCTATGGCCGAGCCAGGCATCTAGAGAAGGCAAAATCTCTGGTTGAATCGATGCCCTTTGAACCCGATGCCATGGTTTTGAAGACTTTATTAGGTGCATGCAGAATTTGTGGGGATATCGAATTAGCTATTGATGTTGCAAAAATTTTACTAGAGCTGGAGCCTGAGGATCATTGTACTTATGTTCTGCTTTCTGACATATATGGGAGACTAAAGATGTGGGATGAAAAAGCTAGTATGACTAGGCTGATGAGAGAAAGGGGAGTGAAAAAGGTTCCTGGTTGGAGTTGGATAGAAGTAAAAAATAAAGTGCATGCTTTCAATTCTGAAGATCACTCCCACCCCCAGTGTGATGAGGTATACTTATTGCTACATCAATTAAAGGAGGAAACTAAGTTGTTCAATGATTTGGACAATCAAACTGTGTTAGTTCCATGTTTAACATCACAAATTCTATAACTATTTTGAGAGAAAATTTTCACTAATAATAACTAGCCATTCGCTTGTCCAAAAAATCCATATATATAACGATTTCTTATCACACCCCTAATAACTTTGGTAAATAGGTGAGTTTGCCAACACTTCCGATCTAATCTTGACTTTGGAGACCTTACCAAGTTCCTTTGCTTCTTGTATAATCGTAGCACATTGTAACAAATCTTTGAAGTGCAACAAGGTAGCTTCATGCGTCTAAACCTTTTTTTTTGGTTGTGGATACTTCAGGGTTAATGTAGTCTTGTATCCTGACTAAATTTTCATTTTGGTCATCCTTTGACTTTTTCCGGCGATGACTAGACAAATAGAGTGTTGAGATGGCACCTTTCTTGCCACGCTGGATGATGAGTAAACGATGTCGTTTACCCTTGACGTCCAAACAAGTCAGAAACGTCGTCCAAGTAGACAACACTGAAGCCTCAAAAGTCTGACTTGTTTAAAAGAGTTGTCTACTTAACGACGTTTCTGACTTGTTTGGGCGCCAAAAGTAAACAGCGTCGTTTACTCATCATCCAGCGTGGCAGGAGGGGTGCCATCTCAGCACTCCGTTTGTCTAGCCATCATCGAAAATCGTTTAAAAGAGTTGTCTACTTGACCAAGTTTCTGACTTGTTTGGGTGCCAAAAGTAAACAGCGTTGTTTACTTATCATTCAGCGTGGCAGGAGGGTGCCATCTCAGCACTTTATTTGTTTAGCCATCGTCGAAAAGAGTCGAAAGATCACATTGGTGTCCGAACTTAAATCTAGAAGACTAGTATAAATAATTTTAAATTTTGGAGACCAAAAATGAATAATCACGTTAGAAACTAAAATGGAGATTTAGTCCTTGTATGCTTGTGTATAACTTCAACAATAATTGTTTCCCAGTCAAACTAGTTCGGTGGTACAGATGGAAGATTTTGAAAGTTCAGTGGATCTCTCTAGGGAACGGATCCTCTCCAATGGAGGAAAAAATTGACACTGTCCAGTGGAAGATCCCAACCTTTAATAAAATCAACGGTCCTAATTATAACTATAATTATAATTTTATTTTATTTTTTTAGTATTCTCACGTTCCAGCTTCTTTCATTTTTATTATCTTTCCGCGCTTCTTTTCGCCATCTTCTCTGAAAAATTAAACTTTTGAACTTCTATTATATTCTTCTTTTCAAGTAGTTTATTTTTAATAATGTCTTGTGATGCTAATAGAAGGCCATTACAAACTCATTTTGAGGATAACGATTCTTCTCCTTTAACATTGAGGTTTTGTGCTTTTATTCTTATTCTCATTCTCTTTTATCTAATTCTCTTACTCAAGTCTTCTTTTCCAATCATGTGATAATACGTTTAGTTTGACATTAATTTTTTTTCAAGCTATAAGTTTTTTGATTGAAAATTAACAAATTGTGCTATATGAGTACTTTTGTTTTTTTAATGTTCATGTTCTTGTAATTGAATCTTTAAATTAGTTTTTCTGTTAACAATTAAAAAAACGTACTTTTTAAATATTTTTTCTTTTCATTCTTGTTTTTATTTTAGGATGTGCAACGATTCTTGAATGCCCAAAATATGGATGTAGAATTTGATTGGCTACCTAAATTGGGCAAAACTTTTAACACTGTCAATAGGCATGGCAATTTTGGATTGACTATGGTGGGAGGATGGGATTTGGTGTCCGCAAGCAATATTCTAACAAAAATGCAGATGGAAAAATTCTAAGTCTTAGGTTCGTCTGTGCCAAAGAAGGTGTTCGTAAATCAGACAAAAGAGATTCTTTGACGGTCATTCCTAGACTTGAAACAAGGACTAATTGTGGTGTAAAATTAGGAATCAGATATATTAAAGGCATTGAAAAATATGAGATTCATGATTTTTTCAATGAGCATAATCATCCTGTGCATCTTCCACATACAACTCACATATTAGCATGTCAACGGAAAATATCTCAGGTTCAAGTTCAAGAAATTGAAATGGCAGATGACTCAGGAATCACACAACGGGCTTCATTTGAATTGATGAGTAGACAAGTTGGTGGAAGAGAAAATATTGGTTATACCCGTTTAGACCAAAAAAATTATCTTCGTACCAAAAGAATGAAAAGCATGGCATACGGGGAGGCAGGCAGCTTGTTAGCATATTTTCAACAAGAATCTCTAGAAAATCCATCATTCAGTCATGCTATTCAATTAGATTTGGAAGAACAAATAACGAATATTTTTTGGGCTGATGCAAAAATGATCATGGATTATGAATATTTTGGTGATGTGGTTACTCTTGACACTACATATAGTACTAATAATGCTTGTAGGCCTTTGGCTATATTTGCAGGATTTAATCACTTTAGAGTGGTAGTGATATTTGGAGCTGCACTTCTTTATGACGAGAGTTTAGATTCATTTGAATGGCTGTTTAGAGAGTTTTTGAAGACACACAAAAAAAAAAGAAGCCTCGAACTATTTTCACAGATCAAGCTGCTGCAATGGCTAATGGTTTGGCTAAGGTAATGCCTGAAACATATCATGCTTTATGTTCTTGGCATTTGATGCAAAATGGCATAAAACATCTTGGTAATTTGATGAAGAATGGTTCTTATTTTCTGCGAGACTTTAAAGCATGTATGTATGAATATGTAGATGAAACTAATTTCAAAGAAGCATGGGATAAATTATTAGATGACTATGATCTTAAGGAAAATAAGTGGTTGATGAACTTGTATAAATTAAAGGAGAAGTGGGCAAGATGCTATATGAACAATGCATTTACTATTGGCATGCGGAGTACACAGCTTAGTGAAAGTTTGAATGCAGATCTCAAAAATTGTATGAAACCAAACCTAAACATCATTCAATTTTTCAATCACTTTGAAAGAGTTGTCAATGATAAGAGATACAATGAGCTACAAGGAAAATTTCAATCCAGACAGAAGTTACCCAGGTTGAAGATGGTAAGTTCACCACTATTGCAACAAGTTTCTGAAGTATATACCTTGCCATTGTTTGATCTTTTTCAAGAGGAGTATGACAAATATTCTGCAGCTTGCATAAGAGAAGTAAATGATAGAGGCTTTGTTTATGAATATGTGGTTGCATTGTGCAATGAGAATAAAGAGTTTAAAGTAACATTTGATCCTTCCTTGAGCTCAATTTCATGTAATTGTAGAAAGTTTGAGACTTTTAGCATTTTGTGTTGTCATGCAATCAAAGTTTTAGATGTTAAAGATATTAAATTACTGCCTGACCAGTATATTTTGAAGAGGTGGACAAGAGGAGCAATGAGGGGATTAGCAAAAGATATGCATGGAAGAATAGTTGAAGAAGATACTTGTCTTACTAGCACACAATGGTTTAAGCAAACTTGTCCTAAGTTAGTAAGAACAGTCACACAAGCCTCTGATTGTAAAGAAGCACGTGTCTTTGTGGAAAAAGCTGTGGAGGAGTTAAGTAAAAAGGTTGATGATATCTGCAAACTAAATTTGGGATTATAAATCAACGATACTGATTCTTCCCTCCCAATTCAATGTACAAACCTTCAACCCTTAGAAGTCAGAGGTTTGAAAAGAAGAAATGGCGTGAGAAATTTTAGAAGACATCCAAAAAGTTGGGTTGAAAAACAACCCAAAAATAAGAAGAGTCAAATTAGCAACACTTCACAACAACAACAACAACAAGACAAGGTAGAATTATAAATTACGTAGTAAAATAGAGTAGGTGATATGAGTACAATGTTGAGTACTTTAAATTTCTATGTTTTTTTATAAATTGTTATCTTTATCATGTTATACAGGTCATTAAGCTTAATGGTTCAATATCTCAATTAGATGAGCATGGTTTTAATAGGCTATTAATGCTAAGTTTTCTTAATTATTTGTAAAATGATATTTATATATTGTTTAACCTGATGAATTTTTTTTATTGGTGTTTAACATTACTATGATTTATAACTAATAGGAACCGTTGGATGTATTTCTTCAACCAAATAAATTTGTGAACCATCAAGAAAGTTTATAAAATTTAAGGTAATTTTTAGTTATAAAATATCTCAATAAATAATTACTTAGATTATTGTAAACAAATTAGCATAGTAATACTTTATTTACTTATTTCACTTAATAACGATTTTATATTATTTTTTTTTGTAGAATCTTGGATGCATACTAACAGAGCTTTTTGATGCCAAATATGCCAAATATGCTTGGATTACTATTGATTTTAGAAGATATTTGACTGAATTATTGAAATAGAGTTGTAATATATCTCACAAAAACAGAATAGTGTAAAAGAGAAGAAGAACCTATCATTTATAATTTGTTTTTTGGGATATATTTCTTAACATTTCATATTGTAATTTTACTATTTTGATTGATTTGCCTGATTGGATTTTCGCTAACTCATTTGTTCTGGCAATAATCTACAAAATTGACAATTATATGCAGAATTTGAAAATTACAGAACTCAGATCCTGTCATACCAATTAAAAGCAGTGGATATTTTGCATAACAAAATAATATAATCAAAATTCAATCATCACCACTAAATATGATTAAGGTCTAAATAATGAAAACAGGGTACTACTTGAATGACCAACATTACAGATAAGTAAAGTCCTCAAATTTTTTATAAATTAAATTCTTAAACCATAAGATGATTGTAAGAATAATAAAATTGTTTATCTTCTGCAAAACTTACAACACATATCATTCAGAACCTCATTGCTCTTTTTTACTAACTTACAATACATATCATTTAGAACTTCACTGCTCTCCTTTACTTATTTTAAAGTGACACCAAATGCCTAATTCAAAAAACAGAATATTAAAAATAATTTTGTTTGAAAAAAAAAAGACAACATTTTTAGAAGTAAACACAAATAAAAAAAAAATCAAACGAATTGAGTAAAATTGTGTAGAATAGCAAACACAAACTATTGCAATTCAAAGAAAAAGAAAACTATTTTTTTTTTATTTTGTCACCCACATCGGTAATAAGACCATTTATATCTCAAATGACCAACCACACAAATTCAAACCAATTATTATCAATAAGAATTATTAATTTAGGAATTTAGCGATTGACAGAGAGAAAGAAAAACGTGAAAAGGTATTCAAATCTTAAATTGTACTCGCAAAACTGTTGAAGCAGGAAAAAAAACGACGAATGTAGGTTCTTCTTCTTGTTGTGTTACTGCTGGGGAAGAGAATAGAACGAGTAGACTGTGGAAGTGAAGATAAGAAGAAGAGTTTATAAAATTTGAGAAGAGAGAGCTTTTTCTTGGTGCTATTACTGCGAGAAAAGAATAGACTCGTGAAAAGTGAAATTGAAGAGAAGAAGGGTTTGCAAAATTTGGGAAAGTAATAGTCATAATTATAGTTATAATTAGGGTATTATTAGTAGATCCTAATATCCTATTGTTCTTATCTTTGTCGGGGAGAAAGAGAGGTCTTCTATTTTACTATAATTTGTTTATGTTATTTTTGTTTAATTTATTGGATTTAGCTATCATGTGGGGATACACATTAAGATTATTATAAGTAAAAAATTTTAAATTTTTATTTTAATAAATATATTAAAAATTTAAATTTTATATATTTTCTATAAAATTTTTTTATTAAAATACATGTTAGTTAAATCTTAATTTGTTTTAGAAAAAAATGTATTTTTTAAAGAGAAAATTTGAAAAATCAATATACATAGCTCAATATATTTAAAAATAAAAATATTATTTATACATTAAAATTAGCTACTAAAATTAGTGTGTATAAATATATGTGTGATTTAATTTATTTTCAATATGTATTTATATTTTAACATATATTTACTGATTTTAGTAGCTAATTTTAATATATACATTATAGTTGATTTAAAAAAAATAATTAATTTAAAAACCAGTTAAATATAAATACAATATTATCTTTTCTTCAACTCTTCTCTTTGTCTTCCTCTTCTCTTTCTTCTTAATTTTCTCTCTTCTTCCTTTCTTTCTTTTTTCCTCCCATTCCATTCTCTTTTTTATAGTTTTCTCTTCTTCTATAACCTCTCTCTTCTTCCCTTTCTTCTCTCTTCTCTCTCTTCTTTCTTTCTGCCCTTGTTTCTGGGGATCTCCTTTCATAATCTTCCTTGTTGTTGGAGGAGTCGTTGTCGTCTTGTTCAGTCAAAATTAGTGTTGTCGCTATTACCAGTCACCCTTTCTCCTTTTTTGATCTGTTTTAGATGTTTATAGAGTTGAATGTTCTTTTTATTTTATATTTTGAATATTTTTTTGGGTAAATACTCTTTCCGGTTCCTGAACATTTTAAAGTGGGACATATCGCACTTTTATCATTCAAAAACTTCAAGCGGGTCCTCAACCAATGACATAAGTGAATGAATCGACCCCTGCGACCGGTTGCTAACAGGTTGCGTAGATGACGTGTCAGGTGGAGACTGAGTTGTCAACTCCAGGTGCCACGTGTAAGTAGAAGTTGTTGCAGGGACTCAAAACCCCCCTCCCTGCAACTGAAACGGCGTAGTTGCATTGGGTGGCTCCTCCCTTCCGTTTTGCCGGCTTCCTCCCTCTCTTTCGCGGCCTCTTCTCTGGCTCAACGGCCTCCTTCACCACAGAAGCTTCCAAATCCGAATGATCCATATCTCCGCCTCCGCTACCACCGGACTTCACATTGGAAGCCGGCAAGATCACGCTGGAAGTAAAAGACAGTATTCCATCCTCAATGCTGCTCCGCGAAGTAGGGGATCTCCACTTCTTGTTCTCATCGGAGACAAACTGCGACTGAGACTGAACAGAGAACAAATTGTTTTTACCGTTATTACTGTTTACACCATAAGAACCTTTCTTATTCTCTCCGAAACTCAGAATCTCACCAGATTCCGGCTTCAACGAGCTCGAGAAATTCAATTCCTTCAGCACAAATCCCTGATTCTGTTGCGGATTCTTCGGAGCTTCGGTTACCACGCTGGAGGAGCCAGGATTGGATGCAACCGGCACCGTTTTGTTGTTGGCAACCATCGTAGTCGCAACCGTATTAACAGAATCTCGAATTTCGATCCCACCAGCCGAAGAAGAAGGGTCGTTGAGCCACAACGAAGAAGGATCGTTCTCTCCTTGATCTGCAGAACTCAAGGGCCGGGATCCAGAATCTTCTTCGCCTTTGTAGTAACCGTTGCACCAACCTAAGAGTGTGAGGCCGTTGGAGTAGTCATAGTAGCACTACCAGAAGATTGCGTAGGTCCAGCTCTCTCTTGCGCCTTCGATTAGGGCTTGGAGTCGGTGCTGAAGGGTTTCCTGGTTGAACGGCGGCGGAGGAGGTGGTTGTTGTTGCTGTGGTGGTGGTGCTGCGGAGGTGGAGGTGGAGGCGGCGGATTGTGGCGGATGGAGCCAGAGAGAGGAGAGGTCGGAGGAGCTCATGAAGGCTTCCATGACGGAGGAGTTTTCATCGTTCCAGAGATTCATCGTTTCAGAGAGAGAGAGATTGGGTCGGGGAGTAGGTTGCATTTGAGTTAACCCAATGCAATGACGCCGTTTCAGTTGCAGGGAAGGGGATTTTGAGTCCCTGCAACAACTTCTACTTATACGTGGCACCTGGAGTTGACAACTCAGCCTCCACCTGACACGTCATCCAGGCAACCTGTTAGCAACCGGTCACAGGGATCGATTCGTTCACTTATGTCGTTGGTTGAGGACCCGCTTGAGGTTTCTGAATGATAAAGGTGCGATATGTCCCACTTTAAAATGTTCAGGGACCAGAAAGGGTATTTACCCTATTTTTTTCTGATTTTTAGATAAATGATAAATGATAAATGAATTTGACATGTTTTTATTTCAATTTCTAATTTTTTTTTAGATTTGATTTTTGTAAAATGTGATTTTGAATGTTTATTTGGATATTATTATGAGTTAAAAAATGCATTTTAAAAATATTAATAGATATTAACCGAAAAATAATTGGTTTTTTAGTTGGCCTCAATTGAATTTTTATAAAAAAAATATTTGGAGTAGGATAAAAACAAATTGTATTCAATTAGATAGAAAAAATATTATATAGTTAGGGTGTGTTTGGCAATTTTTTTTCTTTCTAAACGCAGAAACGATTCTGCCTTTGAACCCACGTTGAGAAGAAGCTAAAATATGTAGCTTCTGCGTTTCACGTTCATGGTTGCTTATTACCTTTAGAAAATTAGGTGATATTTGTTTTTTACCAACCTTACCCTTCGTTTTCTTCTATAAAAAGGATACCAATAACTATAAGCTTCACATTAGTTTTCTATAGTTCTTCCTACTTTTTCATAGTTCTTCCTTCCATTTTTTTTTTCATCAAAATCGTTCAGATTTGTTTCAATCATTAGTAAGTTGAATATTTTAATTTTTTTTATTTTTAGTACTCATCTTCATATTTTAATTTTTAGTGTTACGATTTCTGATGTTATATTTTTAGTATTACGATTTACTATATTGTATTTATGTTATGTGTGAAATTTTTTTATTTTTTATTTATTTTATTCATATGAATTTTATTTAGTTTTTATTGTATTTTTTTATTCATATGATATATGTTGTTAGTTTTATAAAATTTTTATTATTTTTTATTTGTATGATTTTTTTTCTATTATTTGATGTACTCTATCTTTGTTTTATATTATTTTTTTATTTTTTTTATTTTGACTATGTAAAATTTGTAATTGTAATTATTATATACTATGTTTATTATCAAAATTTTGTATAATATAAACTATGATCCTATAAAAAAGGACAAAATAAATAAAAAATTAATTATAAGTAACAATGGGACCACAAATAATGAAAATTTATAGTCCAAAATAATACTAAATTAAAGAGTACGAGTAATATTAGAAAAATTATAGAATATTTTTTTGTTTAACATTATAAAATTTATAGTACTGAGTTTCATATTTTTTATTGTATTTATTTATTTATATAATAAATATTTTTTATATTATTTTTGTTAGGTTCTGTTTTTGCATGTATATAAAAAAATAATTTAAATGGATGTCTCTTTTACTAATTTTTCATCTAAAAGTGATTTTAAGTAGTATAATCCAAACAATATTTATTTTGCTATAATCAATTTTGATACAAATATTGTCAAACATAAATCACGTTAATCCAAATTTATTTTTCACTAAAATCAATTTTGTAAAATCAATTTTATGCAAACTCAAGTTTGCAAACTGAAATTCAAACACACACTTAATATACTTTTTCAAAAAAAAAAAAAATATTCAGCATGTAAATTATATTTTAATTTTATTTGAAACACATTAAATTAATGATCATGATAAATATTATGAGCCTAAAATATTAGAAAAGGGAAGCATGAAGAGAAAAGTTGTTAATTCTTTTTAAGATGATTAATAGTGTTAGAATATATTAGGATCAATTAGCATTTATTAGAATTATTTAGCATATTTGGATATTTATTATAGATTATTATATTTTTATTATTTCAATTCTCTTAACACCTATAAATACCCTTATATATTATTATATTATTTTTACACAACTTGAATACACACAAATATTTTTTTACTGTTCTATTTTATCTTTTTAATATGGTATTAGAGCTATGGTATCTTCCTTAAAGGAAATAGGTTGTTTTTCTTCCGGTGAAATTACCGTACTTTTCACACTTTTTCTTCATGTCATTTTTTCTTCTCTTTTGTCACTACTTTGATGCTTTCTCATCTCATCGATTAGTTCATTCTCTCTGTCTTGTCTTTTCGAGTTTAATGAGTCAAACACTACTATCATCTACTGCTGACCTATTCTCATAAGAAAACCAAATGCTTTTCGTCGTCTTCCGACAGTTCGTCATTCTCCGGCAGTTTTTCATCTCTCCACAGTTCGCCACTTATTTGGAAGTTTTTTGGCAGTTCGTCATCTTTTCGACAATTTGCCACCTTTTCAGCAGTTTTTTGATACTTTGCCACTTTTTTGACAGTTCACCATCTTTTTAGTATTTTTTTGGCAGTTCATCACTCTTCAGCACTTCCTTCCGACAGTTTCGCCTATGCTTCCTTCCAGCATCTTCATCTGCATTCAATTATAGTAGTTCTATCTGTGCCGGTTCCATCAGTTTTTGCAATTTCTCTTATTTTGTTATTTTAAATAAGTTCCAAACTCAAGTTGCCACTTGAGTTTAAGGGAGATGTTATAATATATTAGGATCATTCAATAGAATTGTTTAACATATCTGAATATTTATTATAGCCTATAGGTTATTATATTTTTATTATTTCGATTTTTTTAGCAATTATAAATACCCTTATATATTATATCATTCTTACACAATTTGAATACACACAAATATATTTTTTATTGCTTTCTTTTACCTTTCTAACAAACAAGTCCCAACTTTTATCTCCTTTTTTTATATTTCTTGATCTGCTCCACTCTTTTGCCCTCAAAGTTGTATTATTGGGGGTGATTATTTTTATTGATAAGTGACGGGCCCAAAGTCCAAAGAAAAAGAAATCTATTGCACTACAATTCTGTTGAACTTCACCTTGCTTGCATCAACAAAAAGGTGATGAAACAAACATGGAGGTGACTATTCCCAAAATTTAATTCCTAATTCATGTTCTTGTCCGATCTTAGTAAGAGTATCATCAGCATAAAAATTTACCTCTGTAGATGTGTCTAATTTCAACACCTTCCATCTTCACCAAAAGCTCTTTGATGGAACGAATGAGGGAGGAGCTACCATGTATTTCTGGTGACATCTTCTAAGTCAGTGTTACAGCGCACCTTGAGTCCCATTCCACCACCAACTTTCTAATCCCTAGCTCAGATTCTAGTTTAACCCCAACATAAACGTCCCATATCTCAGCTATGGTAATACTACAAACTCTAATGTTCATCGAGAAGTCGGCAATAGTGCGACCCGTCCAATCTCTAATGATACCTCCACAAGCGCCTTTACTTTCAAGTTGGGTAACCGACCCATCCACATTTAGTTTGGTCCGACTCCAAATTGGCGCCTCCCAACCAATAAGCTCCTCTTTGGTAAGGCTTAGTAAATTATTGCTTTTTTCCGTAATTTTTATTATGCCATTGTAATTCTTTGTCAATCTTCTTATCATTTGAAGAAGCTGATTATTTGATAGAGTCTCGTTCCTGAAGATGAGGTCATTCCTGCACTTTCAGGTTATGTTGTAAGCTGTGACAAAAATTATGGGTGAAGAAATTTCATAGTGCTTTCGAGAGACTAAGGAAAGATTAGTATTGAGCCAATCTTAAAAAGATTGAGAGAAAAAAATATCCTGTGCGTCTTTATTTACTATGCTAATCCATACCGTACAAATGTAGAGACAATCACGTAAAACATGAAACAAAGTCTCCTTCTCTCTGCCGCATCTTGGACAATCATCATTTTCTTTGAAGTTTCTTAGCTTCCTCTTAATGTTGGTTAACAAAGCTTCATGTGTGAGGTAATTTGATTTTCTAAAGTAATTTGTGTAAGCTGTTGTTATCTTCTTTTATTGAAGGTGATTAATAATAATATTAAAAATGTGAAGAATAACTAGCGAATATTTGGATTAAAGTTTGCACATAAAAATTTGTATCCAATTGATTTTGTAAATTTTATTTTAGTTAAAATTAAGTTAATATTAATCTGATTTATGTTTAGTAATTTACATAGTTATCTTTATAATATTATAGAGATTAATATCTAAAAGTCAACTTAATATTAATCTTATAATGTGATTAGTTTCTCCAAACGGGCGGATCTTACTTATGGAAATGGGGTCATGGCTCCCTCTAAAATATTTAAAAACTATTAGTTGTATATATGGTAGATCAAAAATCTTTATAATTACTTTGGTTAACATACTAGAATTAGATTTTTTTTATGAATTTGTAGGTTTTATTTTTTTTTTAATAATTTTTATAATTATTTTTTAAATTTTATCTTGTAGTATGTAATAACTTGATGACTTGACTAATAAGAGTTATGTTTATAAATATTTTTTAAAAATAAATATTTTTATTAAATATATGAAAATTAAGTTTTAATATTGTTCATATTCTGACTCAAACATGAAGTCAGGCTCAATAAAGATAAAAGGTTCAATCCTGGAAGGTGGCCTCTCATCTCTTATTCGGCCTCTTTAAAGAGGTCAGACACTGACTAAGGAGTCCAGCTCCCCTTATCCAACAGGTCATTGCTTCTAGAGGCAGTACCTAAATCTCTATCTCCTCCAAAAGATAGATCCCAACAATCTCTCAAGATAAAAGATAAGATAAGATGGAACTACCGTCATAAAAGAAGCTATTAAACTCTACTATATATACATTGGCACTTCCAAGTATAAGACACGTTCTAATCTACTAAAAGCCTGCCTAAAACCCTTGCTAATTTAAGTATCAAAGTCTCTTGCAAGTACCACCCCCGACTTCCTCACGAGAAACTCGGACAGATGACACCTCGACAATATCAAATCGGATGCTGCCATACAAAGAGATTTGGATACGCAGATTGATTTGTCTAACAAAATAAAAATTTAAAAATTAATTTGACAAATAATATTTATTTAGAATTAACATGTCTAACTAACACTTTTTAAAAATGATTTAAAGTATCACTCATTTATCACATAAAAAGATTAAAAATATTCTTAACAAAACTTTATTTAATTTTGTTAAAAATCTTTGGTCATTCCAAGAAATTTTCTCAAGCTTCACCACTATCTCCAGTATTATATAAAAAGCTATACGATAGAGGATGTTAGTTCATATAGTCTAAAATCTAATATTGTAAGTTCTATTTGGAGAACAAACTTTATATATTTTATTAAAATTCTAACGAGTTCATAAAACAATTTGTCATATATTATATGGTCGTACGAGAAATTAATATGTCTTGACTCTTGACATAATTTGGTAAGTAACATATAAATAATTCTAGTTAGTCCATTGAATATTTTGCCACATATATTATCATATATGAAAGTAATATCATAAAATAATTCAAATGAGCAAAATATCATACTCATTTAGAATATTTAATTAAAAAATGAAATTTGAAGGCTGAAAAACACCGAGAATTATTTTGTGTATATTCATAAATTAATAAAAATAAAAATAGATGAATTTTATTTATTTTTTATTTACCATATTATTTGAGTATATATATTCTACACTAAAAATGTTATAAAGTCCAAGTAAGTTCATATAGATAGATGGGAAGTACTTCAGATCAATATTTGAAAAAAAAAATGACGATCAAGCATGTGATATTTATCAAGATATGTAAGAATAGTTGTATATAATGTAATTAACCTTTACTAATGCATTTTTATTAAAATTAGACTAAATAATTCTATGAAAAAAAGTTTGGTTACCACATATAATTGTGTGTTTATATATGTCGCTTTACATGCTTTTTTTTCTAAAATAATTAGTCACCAGAATAATTAAACATTTCAAAGCAAAATAATAATTAATCAACATACGATAGCAAAATAATCAAAATATAATGTTCGATATTCAGTATTCTAACAGGAACTTTAGTGTTTTCTTTCTACAAATATTTTATACCTTAACACTCCAATAATTATATTATAAATCTTTAAATTTCTAATTTTTTGAAAATTTATTTGTTTAAAAAAAATTATATTTGTGCATTTAATTTTGATTTAAAATATCATTATATTATTTTTATGTTAAAATCTAGCCCCTCAAAATTCTTTCAAGCTCCTGGTTCGAGCCCCATTTGTCAAGAAGATTAGAAGAAGATATGCTAAACTTCCACATTTACTCGTCTCAAGTCAATATGTCAACTATGAAAATTTCCACTAATACAACAATGGAAGCTGGATTTTAAACAAAAAATTGATAATGATATGTCTGAATTTTCAGAGTTTATTTTCAAATCCATAGATTATCAATTCACATTTAGTGATGTACTTTTCATTCAAGAATCTAAGTTAACGATGGAAATAGTACTATATATATCCCATATGAGATCAAATACTTAGCAGTTAGAACAATATGCAACCTTCTAGCTACCTTGTTTTCTCTCCTTCAAACATGTCATCACATTTGTTATGTCTTTTCTTTCTTCTCTTCACTTCAAACACTGTTGCGTCTGCCTTAGTAAATGAGAGTGACCATCTTGCACTGATCAAATTCAAAGAATCAATATCTAGTGACCCTTTTGGAGTGTTATCCACTTGGAACAGCTCAGCCCACTTTTGCAACTGGCACGGAGTCAAATGTGGCAGAAAACATCAAAGAGTCACGGAGCTGACTTTAGATTCATATAATTTGCAAGGGTCCATATCACCGTATGTTGGCAACCTTTCCTTTCTTAGAGTCTTGAGCCTTCAGCTCAATAACTTCCATGGTCATGTTCCACAAACAATAGGCCGTTTGTTTCGATTGCGGGCACTTGTTTTTAAAAGTAACAATTTAGTTGGGGAGTTTCCCATTGGCGTGACTAACTGTTCTAAATTGCAGGCATTGAAATTATCCTACAATCATTTTAGTGGCCAAATACCAGTGGAGATCGGGTCTCTTGAGAATCTTAAAAGTTTGTCTCTTGTTTATAACACTTTTTCAGGACCAATTCCATTACCAATGGGAAACCTGTCTTCTCTTGTTGTTCTTTATTTGGCTTATAATCATTTGGAGGGAAATATACCAGACGAAATAGGTCATTTGAAGAACTTGGTTAATATTACACTGGGAATTAATAATATGTCTGGTAAGATTCCACACTCACTCTACAATTTGTCATCACTTGCTATGTTAGCACTTGCATACAATCAGTTTGAGGGTTCTCTTCCAAGCAACATGTTCTCCAACCTCCCGAATCTCAACAAGATTGAACTGGGTAGGAACCAATTTTCAGGTCCTATACCAACGTCCATCACAACTGCATTTGGTCTTCAAGTTGTTGACTTTTCTTACAACAATTTTGTTGGACAAGTTCCAAATCTAGGAGGCCTTCAAAATCTTTCAGTTCTATCTTTAGGTGTAAATGATCTTGGAGGGGATTCATTTATTAATGAGTGGGAGTTCATAAAGTCTTTGACAAACTGTAGTAAGCTGCAAGAGTTTAGTTTCGAGTACAATAAGTTTGTAGGCCATTTGCCAAATTTCATAGGAAATTTGTCCACCCAGCTCACCATGCTAGCATTTGATGGAAATCTGATTTCTGGGGAAGTTCCTACAGAGCTAGGCAATCTTGTTAACTTAATTGTCTTGGGAATGCAGAACAACCATCTTACAGAGTTCATTCCAACTTCTATTGGTAACTTTCAAAAGTTGCAACACTTGTTGATGTACAATAACAAATTTTCAGGAGAAATACCAGCTATCATAGGTAACCTAAGCCAATTGTCTAAGCTAGATTTGTCACATAATATGTTAAATGGAAGCATTCCTTCAGCCATTGGAAATTGCAAGAGATTAGAGTATCTAGATTTTTCATATAACAACCTTAGTGGAATCATACCATCACAAGTATTTGAAATTCCATCTTTGTCAATCTTGTTGAACATTTCACACAACTCATTAAGTGGTAGTTTACCGAGTGAAATAGGCCTGCTTAAAAGTATTGGTACACTAGATGTCTCTGAGAATCATCTGTCCAATAAGATTCCGGAAGCAATCGGAGAATGTGAGAGTTCGGAGTACCTTTATTTGCAGGGGAATTCCTTTCATGGAATCATACCACCTTCTCTGGCTTCTCTAAAAGGTCTTCGACACTTAGACCTATCGCGGAATCAGTTGTCCGGAACAATTCCACAAGAATTGCAGAACATTTCTGTTTTGGTATACTTCAATGCTTCTTTTAACATGTTAGAGGGTGAGTGAGGTACCAATGAACGGCGTGTTCCAAAACGCAACTCAAGTTTCATTGAGTGGCAATGGCAAGCTTTGTGGAGGGATCTCAAGCTTAAGGCTTCCACCGTGTCCTTCAAAAGCTACAAAAAAGAGAAAACATCATGGGTTCAAGATTTGGATGATAGTTATCATAACATCTTCAGTTGTGTTTCTTCTTTTGCTTTCATCAATTCTTGCACTCGTTTCTAGAAGAAGAAGACAAAGAAAAGCATCTGTTGATTCAACAAATGAGAAAGTGCCCAGAGTATCATATCAGAACCTATATAATGCAACAAATGGGTTCTCAACAGAGAACTTAATAGGATCCGGTGGTTATGGCTCTGTGTATAAAGCAATACTTGATTCTGCAGAAGAAGTTGTTGCTGTAAAGGTTCTAAACCTTCAAGTGAAAGGAGCTCACAAAAGTTTCACGGCTGAATGCAATGCTTTAAGAAATATCAGGCACAGAAATCTAGTGAAGATTGTAACATGTTGCTCTAGTGTGGATTACAAGGGAAATGATTTTAAGGCTCTGGTTTACGAGTACATGTCGAATGGAAGCTTAGACAAATGGTTGCATGCCAATAGAGAAAGTTCGAACCAACTAAGAATGTTAAACCTGCAGAAGAGATTAGAAGTTATTATGGGCGTTGCTTCCGCAATGCATTATCTTCACTATGAATGTGAGCAGCCAGTAATTCATTGTGATTTGAAGCCGAGCAATGTCCTTCTTGGAGATAACATGGATGCTCAAGTGAGTGATTTCGGTTTAGCAACACTTATCTCAGCAGTTGATGGCAACTCTCAGAACCAAACCAGCACTAGTGGAATCAAAGGAACTATAGGTTATGCTCCTCCAGGTAATTTATTTAAGGAAAAAGTACAATTAATCCCCAGTACATTAGTTTATATGCACCATACATCCTAACTCATTTTCTTCACTAAATATTCATTTATTTTCATCCTCTGTATCTTTTTGTTTTATTCCCTTAAATGCATTGCAGAATATGGAACAAGTTCTCAAGTGTCGATAGAAGGTGATATATATAGCTTTGGCATTCTTGTTTTGGAGATGCTAACCGGGAAAAGACCAACAGAGGAAATGTTCAAAGATGGGTGTAGCCTCCACAACTATGTCCGTGATGCATGTCCAGATAATATCTTGGAGATTGTTGATGCAACTCTGCTGTCATTGATAGGTGAAGAAATTCAAACACCAACAGCTGCAGAAGAAAATAATCATATTGAGAATGCAGGACCTTTGCGGAGTAATGTTGAGAAGTGCTTATTCTCATTGTTCAAGATTGGTCTTGCTTGTTCAGTGGACTCACCAAGAGAAAGGATGAATATGATGGAAGCCAACAGAGAACTCAACATTATAAAAAATAATTTTCATGCTTGAGTGTTCAATGTTAATTATGAATTACTTACTTATGTGACACAATCTGCTGGTTAACAGTTCAGGCAGTTTGTTGAAACTATCCTGAACAATTTAGTATTTCAATATTGTTTTTAATGTTTCAGTCAAACACAATCCTGCGAGTATTGTATGTCATGAATAATTCTTGATTTGTTCAACAAGTCATGCTAGTTTTTTATGCGAGCAAATATGAAAGAGTGCAATTATGAAACAATTTTTGTCTTAATTTTTTCGTAACTATGTTATGTATACATCAAAATCAGTCACCAATATAAAATAAATATTTAGAATATAAATACACATTAAAAATACATTAAACTACATATATTTATATACAAATACATTAGTAGTAATTTTAGTGTACGAATAATATATATATGTGCTAAACTTGACTTAAAACTAAACATGCATATATACATTATATATCATCCCCTGCGCTATGAAGTTTGGAGTCAGAAAATACATTATATATGAATACACCTGCAGTAAATTTCCAATTTAGAATGATTCCCATGTTTCAGATTTTGCACCGGCAATCATAAGCATTCAGTCAATCATAAAATGCTTCTTGTGCAACTGCATTTAAATTATTTCACATTTAATTTTTCTTTTTGAAAAAAAGTTGTTGTTCCGTAATAATAGCGTTAAATAATATCAAATTTTCTTTCGTTTCTAAAAAAATCTAGGAAATTGACTTTATATGTAACCTGTTAAATTTAAAGACATAATAAATCGATTGATAATGATTAAACATTATTATTAGGTTAAAAATTTAATTAAATATATAATTAGTTTGTTAATTGTGCAAAAATTAATAGAAAGTAAAATAGGTCTAATAATAAAGAGTAATTATCCAAATCAGTCTCTGAGAATTTTAAAAACGAACATTTTAATCTCCAAGAAAAATTAATACACAGATTAATCCTCTAAGATTTGTTCCGGCGGACAAATTAGTCCTCATTCCAGTTTCCGGCGTGACTCATCAAGAGAGACTGCTGAGTTGGCACGTTCAGCATCCAACGTGGCCAATAATGTGCACAGGTGTCCGTCACGGACAAATTGGTCCCCATCGTAAAAAGCAAAGTGACGTCGTTTTAGGGTTGGAGAAACGTAATGTTGCAAGAGGATAGTGAAAGTCACGTTTCTTCTCCTCGCTTTCAACCCTTTTCACTGCAAAAAGACCCTAATCCTAAACATTCTACATTTTTTACTTTTTACAGAGCGCACTCTCCACGTTGCCTCATCACAACCCACCTCATCTCCCAACATCACCATCGTGACAGTTGTTGTTCAATTTCATCGATCGACTTTTGTATTCCGTTACCCTTCGCGAGCCGTCTCTCCTGGATGCGTCAGTACCAATTCGCAAGGAAGAGGCACTGAAGTGGATGTGATCACCATTGAAGACTCACATTGAAGAAGGTGAGACTCTGTTTGAATGTGTTTCTTGTAGTTAGAATTGATATATTATTTTGCAGTGTATCTTGTAGTATAGAGCACAGTGCTAGGTGTACAGAGTGTCTTTGATTTTGCATGTATGTTCGTTCACAGTTACTAAATTTGCTGAATGAACAATTTTTTGGTTTGTTTCTTTTAAGAAAATTATGGCAGTAGAGCTAACGTTCTATGAACATTTTTTTGGTTTGTTTCTTTTATTCATATAGGTAGATGGAGGAATTTGGTGATTCCTGTTTTTCACCATGGTGGACATTTTGTGAGGGATAACAAGGGAGTTCTTGTATATATTGAGGAAAAAGTTGAGAAATTTCCTAAGATGGATATTGATCTGATATGTTTTTTTGACCTACAAACTTTGTTCAAATGTTTGGGTTATTTGGATTACAAGGCTATCTACTGGTTTGATTCTATGGCACCTGACTTGGAGAATGGGTTGCACCTTATAAATGGAGACCTTGAGATCAATCAGCTGCGTGAGAATAAACTAAAGAACAAGGACACAAAGGAGTTTTATTTGTATTTTGATCACCCAATAATGGTTACTCCTGTTGAGGATGTCGAGATGGACTTTGATATTAATGCAGATGTTGAAGAGGAGTCCAGTGATGATGGGTATGAAACGATAGAAGATGAACCATACAAACCGCCTCCCCAAGGTTTTGAAGAGGATAGCAATGACTCAGACTGTGTGATTGTGAAGAAACAGAGTAGAAAAGTTCGCAAAAAAAATAGAGAGTGTGGTGGAAAAGAAGAGCTCAAAGATGGTTAGTTTGAAAAAGAAGGCTTCAACAGTTGATAATAAATGTACTGGTGGGCCAAGTTCTAGGCCAATTGTGGGTACCAAAAAATCTGCCAAGGCAAAGAATAATGGACCAATTGGTGCTAGAGGCCCAAAATCTCCTCGGCCTATTGGTGCTGGAGGCCCAAAATTCTCTAGGCCTATTGGTGCTAAGGCCAATTTCAAGATCCAAAAAAATACTGCACAAAAGGGGTGATAGACCTGAAAGATATGTACATCCACTTTTGAAGACTGGAGCAGCTTTAACGACATACCAACACTGCATTCAGCCTGTTAACTCTGAGGAGTATTGGGAGAAAGCAAATTACCTGAATCCAATTCCTCCAAAGCTAAAGAAGCAAATAGGTCGACCAGTAAAGAGGAGGAGAAAAGATCAATCTGAGAAAGAAGCTAGTAGAACCGAAACAATAAGGTTACGAAAACATTTCAAGTTATGTGTAGCAAGTGCGGAGAGACTGGTCACAATTTCAAGACTTGTAAAGGTCCTCCAACAGCAATAACTAGAAAACCAACTAATTCGAACAAAAGAACAACAAAGGTTGGAGCGAACTCTGGAATCCCAACCCAACCAGCAGAAGAGATCCATATCTCCCAGTTAGCACTCCAAGTACAAGTAGTAACCACGACCAAGCATATTGTTGCATATCTCTTGAAAGGACTAAATAGGATTTAGTAATACTCCATAGAGACTACACTGTGTATTTTAAAAATCAATGGGGGCTATATTGTGAATTTTTAAAATAGCTGAAGAACTATTTTGTGTATGTATTTTTTCTGTTTTAGACTGTGGTTGAGCATCCCCTTTCGACTCAGGCAGCAACAAATTCACCTGATTTCATGACTAATGTTGTGAGTGAAAGGATTACTAAGTATTCACATTGTGCTGCTAGTCCGATAGTTATGCTAACATGACTTTGTTTAATCCTTACAGAACACTGTCCCAAATACATTGTATCAAGTTGCAGGTAACTATGGAGCATCTAATCTACCAAGTACAAGGGCCAAGCAACCTATCATTAGGCCTCATCATCCTGCAACAATCTATTCTAGCACACCTCTTCTTTTTCACCACCTGGAACCACTCATGGAGTCTTAGCAGAAACTGTTGCAGCTGCAAGTAAAGGGATTACATCAAGGATGTTCCAGTTTATCCCAAATTCTGGTTTCAAGCATCCGAGAAAGAAATGATGAAAATGTATAGGAAGAAGTGATGAAGAACTGCAAACTAAGGACAAATGATTTGGCTATTTTGATGTCTTAGTTTAATTGTTTTTTGGTTATGAAGAAAACTTGAAAAACTGTTAATGCTCCATTAGATGAGAGATTGTTCCGGACAAAACTCTCTTTTGCTTTTGAATCACGTTTAGACTGGTGTATACATGAATGTTGTCTTTGGTTTAAGTAGCTATTATGTTTTAAAGTTGCTAGAGCAATATATTTGGTATTGCAAGTATTGCTGTTGTTTTATTGTTAATTTCTCTTCCAGTATCTTCAGAGTTTGATATATCCCATCAAATGTGTATATGAATTTATAAACTAAAGTCCAGGAAACAAATCTATGAAAACACCACTTATATTATTTACTAATTGCTTTGGTATTATGTTTTTTATTTGCCAAATAACATACCACCCCACTTTTGTTATTATGCTAGTATAAGAAACTATTAAATACTCTGAGAAATTTGATTGTGACGTGTTGGCAGGGGAGCTTTTACCAAGAAGCATAACAAAGTTAAATAAGTTTTGTTTGTGAAGCAAAGAAGGGAATTGATAGAATTCTAAAAATTAGTTTTCAGCTTCTACAAAGGGCATATCTATTCAAGCAATTTGGTTTCATCTAACTTTGATTCAATTCACAAAGAAAATAAAATGCAAATGTCATTCACACCTTGAATTGAATCCATGCTTATATACTAGTTACAAAGAAGCAATTGCAACTCCCATGACCAAAACCAACAATGCACACACAATAATAACAAACACTACATTAAAACATCTTGTCTTCCACTCAATCTCTGGGACTATATTTTGATGAATTTCTAACATGCCAACTCTACTCTGCAACTCCATCAGTTTATGCTCCAAACCAGTCATGTTAGCAGCGAACATGTGTGAAACATGACCAGCAGTCTCAACCATCCATTGCAGCATCCTCTAAACAATCATAATCTAAATTGATGTCAAATAATTGATCAACCCATGTAAAGAACTTGCAATGCTGCAGTTTTTTCTGTTTATCACACTACGATAATATTAATTACAATTCATAGTACAAGGTAAATTAGTAGAATCCCTAAAATTGATTACCTTATATAGTGGGCATCAAAAAAAAAAAGTCTACCCGGATTCTCTGGAGTGCTTGAAATGGAAATTATTGCATACAAATTGCACAGACATTTCAGGTGTTGCCTTTTCGAAAATTCAACATTTTCTACTTTGCTGTTTTCAGCATGTTTGAGACCACTACCACTAGATCCACCATGTTTTCCTCCTCAGCGACTCCATGAAGAAGAGCTTCCTTTGCTTGTCATCATTACAACTGATATAGGGTTTACAATGGAGCTTATGATTACACAGTTTTAGCAATGAAGAATTTCAAATTTATTTGCAACGAGAAGTTTGGGAGAGGACATCAAAATGACGCCATTCTTCACCAATGTACAGGGACTATTTTGTCCTTCTCGCACACGTGGACACTTAAGTGCCACGTGTGCGTCTAAACGTGCCAACTCTGCAGTCTCCCTTGATGAGTCACGCTGGAAACTGGATTGAGGACTAATTTGTCCGCCAGAACAAATCTTAGAGGATTAATCTGTGTATTAATTTTTCTTAGTGACTAAAATGTCCGTTTTTAAAATCCTTGGGGACTGATTTGGGTAAGTACTCAATAATAAATTTCAGGCCCATAAACTTTAGGATTTTTTATTTTAATAAATAAATTATTTATAATATTACCGAAATAAATAATTTTAAAAATATTTATCGAAATAAATACCCCTCTCTTATCTCGTTTACAGTGTAAACGAGATAATTTTGCATTTATCATAGTTATCTCGTTTACACTATAAACGAGATACATATAGTTTTTTTAAAAAAAAATTAAAAATAATAAAAAATATTAATAATATCAATAATCCAAAATTTTAGCAGGTAATTAGTACATAAAAAGGTAGGTAGGAGAGATTAAAATGGATAAGTTTGATCAAACATATCCATTTTAATCTCTCATACCTACCTTTTTATGTACTAATTACCTGCTAAAATTTTGAATTATTGATATTATTAATATTTTTTATTATTTTTAATTTTTTAAAAAAAATACATGTATTTCATTTACACTGTAAACGAGATATACACATGTTGCATATTTCTCTCTTATCTCGTTTACATGGTAAACAAGATACATGCAAAATTATCTCGTTTACACTGTAAACGAGATAAGAGATGGATATTTATTTCGGTAAATATTTTTAAATTTATTTATTTCGGTAATTATTATAATTAATTAATTTATTAAAATAAAAAATCCATAAACTTTAAGGGAATAGTTGCTAATCATACCAACACTTTTCCATCAGAATAAAAAACAAGCTTAAGGCCAAATTGTTGATCCAACCCCAAGATCATATCACACTCTCATGACTCAAGAAAAAGGTTGCTAACTAAGAAATGAAACTTTATTTCCATCTGAACTAAACCAAAGTCACCGAATCAGTTCTCTCTCTTCTTTCTTCTCTCTTCTCTCTCACCCACGTGAAGCATACCAAAAGAAAATAAGAAAAAGAAAGTCTGATTAAGGTTCAAATCAAAGAAGAAAAAGTGGATTACCAAATTCAATCAACTCAAAAGCTAAAGTTCAAAAAGTTAAGATCAAATTAAGAGATAAATTAAAAATCTTTTTCATCTTTGTGCTTCATTGGTAACTTGTTAAAGATGTTATTCTCCTTCAAGCACCGAATTAAAAAATTGAAGAAAGTAGAGACTATGAAACTCTACTACAAATCAAGGATCAATAATCAAACTTGGAGCCAAAATACACTACTAGAAATAGGGCTTTTTCGGACGAATTTCGAGACGAAATTGAAATAAATTTCGAATAAATTATAGACAAATTTTTTCTTTCAAACAAAATCGGGACGAATTTTTTTTGTTCCAAAAAGCCTTGTTGCTAATTTAAATTTTGTCTGAAATTTCGTCCGAAATTTTTTTCAGACGATTTTGTGACAGATTTCGAATAGGCATTTATCTGCTAGATTTCTAACTATTATGATGTATTTTAGACGAATTTTAGACAGATTAGCTAACATAAAAATAACGTATTTCAGACAAATTTCAAACAAAAAAAATTTACTTTATTTCAGACAAATTTCTATTGAATTTAGTGAAATATAACAAATTTTTTTCGAACAAATTTTAGATAAATCAAATATTTCTTTTCAATTAAATTTCAGACAAATTTAATTTAAAAGAATTTATGTATTTGAAACAAATTTCATACAAAACAACCAATTATTTTCGCACAAATTTTCTACAAATTTAATATAATATTTCAAATAATTTTCATACAAAATAATTTGCTATTTAATAGATAAATATTTTAGAAAATAAATTGTATTCGATTTGTTTTCTATATTAAAATCATCATAATCATTTTTTTTAAATTACATCATCCAAATTATAAACACATAATAAAATCATGAAAAAGTTAATTACCATAAAAGAGTTAAAAAAATATTTATTATTAAAATACTTTTGTCCATAAATGTAATCAAACTAAAATAAGAAAAAAATACTTAAACTAAAACAAAAAAAGCCTTTAAAAAGGTCAAATATCATGAATAAAATAAAATGTACTAATTAATTCACCTAAAATTTCTTAATCTAAATCAAAAGAAACATATACTCCAAATATCAATCACTCATGTTATCATCACTAGAGCTTGTCCCAAGCTCATCTTCCGTAGGATCAGACAAGGTTGAAGGAAGTGGGAGATTCAACTTTTTATACAAAACATGAATTGTCTTTTCAGTAGAACCAATTCTTTTCTGTTGAACTTTTAGTTGACGTCCTTGATCTTTTAACTTGTGCTCAGCATCTTTCAACTTAACCTTTTGCTCTTCATTGATCATTTCTTGCTCCTTTGCTTTTTCTTTCCACATGTGAAGTTCTTGCTCAATATTTAGATTGTCTTTGGATGTCTCTGAACAATTTCTAGAATCCAACTTTGAAGAGAGATCTAAACCAAAAGAACCTAAACCAAAAGTAGCTTTCTTTTTTCCCTTTGTCACAACTTCATTCCAAACAGTATAATCATCTGGTATATCTAGGCCTTCCTTAGATGCCTCAACATCTCCCTCATTATTCAAGGATAAAGCTACTTGAGAAAGTTCTGTCTTTCACTTTTTGAATTCACCCTACAAAATCAATTCATGTTAATCGCAACTAAATATGCCATGAACAAATACTAACATATAGTGAAAATTAGCAGTTGAAAAAAATAAAAAGAAGAACAAATTAGCATCACATACAATGACTTTCTCAGATCTTTCATCAATCCAACTTTTGTCTTTTTTGGTGTGGCATTTAGTATAAACCTCTTCTAGAGAAGGTTTTACTCCCGTAGCTTTCTCCTATAATATAACAGTTTTAATCGATAGGAAAAAAAAAAGAATAAGAGAACATTGCAAAAATAATCAGAACAAGACTATAAATAAACTATTTTTATCTTACCATTCTGCGTGCATGTTCACCCATAGATATGGAACCACCAGTATGCATGGAACTTCCAGCATTTGATGCTCGATTCACAGTATTTACTGCTGACCAGTTCTTAAATTTTGAATCTGTAGCAAAATAATGTAATAGTTGACGCCAAACGGGTTCAGGAATATATTTTGGTACATGGTTAGGGTCTTTTGAATAATTGCGTCTCTCCTGATTCATCAACGATCTTAATCGATCACTCCCTTTAATCTTAAAAATTTGACGAATTCTTGCATTGTATTGAGGTTCCCACATACAATTTTTCTATAAAAGAAAACAAACATATACATTAAATTACCCACTATGTATAATATCAAAATAACAAAAAAAATGATAATAAATACTTACCTTAAATTCAATAAACCACAAATCTCGCATTTGCTCACTAGCATGTCTCCAGGAAGGGCAGAATTCTGAAAATTTGCTTTTAATGGCATTTGTTACATGACAAACAGCAGTACATGGATTAAACCTATAAGAAGTTCAAATAATGAGTAATTACACATGTATTCACAATAAAAACAATATAGAGAGAACGTTAAAACAGAAAACTGATTGTTGTACTTACTCATTGCCAAAAGGCTCTATTTTCAAGAGCCCTTCTTGAGTGACAAGTTCACCTTCTTGAGCAAGAGATTCATCTTGATGATTTTCATCCGATGAGTGAGTATGATGTAAATTTCGTTCATTATTAGGAGCATTATCAAATGACTGAGGTTGGATAGGTGAACAATATGGTGATTCAGCTAGTGATTGTGATGGTGATGGTGTATGATCGGCATGGGAAGATAGTAAATTTCTCTTGAATTTTTGTGGTGGCTGCGAAGAAGTGGGTGGTAATGCTGAAGGCTTTTTAGATATATGTGAAGGAACTGGAGCTCGTGATTTTGTAGGTTTAGAGTGTGAAAGCTTAGTTTTGTGTGCACTAATCACCTCTTTATTACCAGACTTTTGTACTTTAATTGACAAGTGTTTTTTATTTTTTTTGAACCTGATATCTAAAACGACAAAGATTTATAAGATTAGTAAGACATTGCATTTAAATTTCAGTAACATGTACATCATCGAAAGAATTAAAAAAATAACAATGTAAAATAATACTTAGCTGCCAAAATAATCAATGAGGATGTAAAATAAAGTGCTACTATGCTTTAGTACTAAACTACTAATATATATGTACACATGAGCATTTTAACAAGTTCATAGTCATAATTGCAACACAGACATAATCAAACTAAATCCAACCAATAAACTATAATCACAATAATATCAACGACAATTATAATTCATAGTAAAAAACTAAAGTCAATTACATCAAATAATCACATAATACGCCGGGTGTTTTAACATCAAACTTCCAGTCATAAATACGTTTTTACTCCTTTCTTCATAAGAATGCATGATTATGCCGTAGTCTTAACTAAAATATGTGTACGTGTAGCTTGTTACTGACTTCCACTTTTCTAAAAGAAGCCATACAAAAGACACAATCAAAAAGTTTACAAACTTAAACAATTCACGAAGGATTCACAACTCTTGAGAAGCGCCTAGAAGAAACAATTTGAATAAAATGCAACTAATTGACTTTATATAGGTTTAAATATTGTTAAAATTAAGGTCATTTTTTTCTATATATATATATATAATACTTATATTCCACTACTGCTCACAACTACTCCATTGTACAAGTGCAAATTCCATATTGAAGCCAAAGAATAATATAAAATAATGCAATCAGGAACTATTATTGCTCACAACTATATTAGATCATTCTTATCAATATTTATTACTTATATACATAGATAAACTAAGAATAATATGATGAATGCAATCAAGAAAAGAAAGTCTCATATTTATAAAAGACTATAGATTCAAAACCGGATGAATAAAGTATAAAATTATTGTACGAACAACTCATAATTTGTGAATTTAATATGATTTAATAACAAAACTTTTTTTATTATTAATAAATTTAAAGAATTTTTTTATTGAACAACTTAATAATTTATAGTTCTTCTATGTGTTCCTAATATGTTGTTTTCTCTTATAAAAGAAAAAGATAAACACAACTAAAAAGATAAATTCTTCCTAAACTTTTACAGGAAATATTTATCATTTGTACTCTGTCACTCTCTCCATTTCAAACTTCATCTCAATGGATTCTTAAACATTCTTTTTGGCATATAATACTTTTGGCATAAATTATCTCTAACTTGCTCTCCATTTCAATACATTTCAAGACCTTTTGGCATAAATAAAATTATTTGTGAAATCAGCTTCCAAGATGCCAAAAAAACATATTCATTCACCATAAGATACGAAACAAAATAAAATAAAATAAAAATATGTATAGAAAATGCAACGCATGCTTTTATACAAGGACGGTTTCTTATATTACTTTGTTCAACTTGCAATATGATTGCTTAATGATGATCCAGGAATGAATTTGGGAAACAACAGTCATTGCAGTCTTAATAGGAACCATAGCACATACAAAAGCCAACTACAATTATTATTTCACTTATTAATAATAACAATTTCCTTGTTATACAGTTTAACTAACTTCTTGTAAGAATTAACAGCAGCATATAATTTATAAATTACAATAAAGAGTGTGCAGGCCTACGCATTAACCATTTTTAGAGCATTATCTTTTGAATCAAGGTGCTTGTTTCTACTGCTTTGTACTTATACCAAGAAGTACAAACTAAGTAAAACACAAAGTTGAGAACACTCATCACAGCCAATAGCCAATATAAGTAATTAAGGTTGTCTCTGTTCAAGTTATTACTTGCAAGCCACAAACTAAGTAAATCACTGTTTTATATAATCATTTAAACACAATTTGATGAATGACACACAATCTACATAGATGCATCTTCTCAATCTCAGTCTCAGCATATACACACATTGAATTGCTTGGTTACTCGCAAACAAATATTGACAAATTATTAAAATTGACATTAAAAACAGAAAAATCATGCATAAATAAAAAGGAATAAAAAAACACAAATCAAGCTAACAGAGGACGTACAAAAATTAGCAACCAAATTAACAATGAACAATGCTAAGTAACAATCAAATTAACAATGAAGAAAACTAATTAACAATGAACCTGACAGAGTAACAATTACTACTCATAAAAATTAGAACCTGACAGAGGATGCACAGAGAGGAGAAGGAGGCAAAGGTAACCTAGCTAAGCACGAGGGTGGAAGTCGCCTCAGGTACAGTGTCTGAGGCTAGCGGGGATGTGAGTTCTGAGACCGGAAGAGGTGGCCACATGCAGGAGGCAGAACGGTGTGAGCAAAGTAGTGTGAACGACTGGGGTTGTAGCCTTGAGCGCGACACACGAGCGTGGAGGTTGCATGAGGTGTGAGGTCCGAGGCCTGTCTAGCGTTCGTCCCGGAAGATCAGCGGCGGACACAAGCAGGAAGCAGAGCACGCAAAAGAAAGTGACCCTAGCTGTGATATGAGGAGGGAGAAGGCACTCTAAGGCTGGGTTTGGTAAAGCTTTTTCAGGAGGTGCTTGTGCTTTTAAAAAGCACAAGCACGTCATTTTGCGTTTGGTAAATTATAAAGCTCAAGTGCTTGTGCTTGCGGCTTTTAAAAGTTAGGGGTGCTTTTGAAAGCACCTAGGAGGGAGCTTTTCAAAGCTGGCTTATGCTTACCAAATTTTTTTCATTTTCCCGCACATATTTTCCGCTATTATATTGCCATTAAAATCTTCATATATTTCTAACTTCTCTTCCTAACCTTCATAAAATCTAACACAATCTTCATATATTTTTTATTTTTCAACCTAATCTTCACAAATTTCAACACAAATACATCTCTATCACATATTAGGTATGAACTTCTATCTATTTATATTATTTTTTTTGCGTTAATTTTGTATTTTTTCAGTAGATCTATTATCTTTGTTTGTTTTTTTCTGTTCTTTGAAACGGGAAGAGGTTGATGAAAACCAATCATAAAATTTTTTTTGCATGAGCATTAGTCCAAATTATAATAAACAACATGTATATACATATGTAAATATAGATATAATCATAAGAGTAGTTTATTTGAGATATGTGTCCCATTTTTATGATCTGTAAAGGTGAGCCAATATACATAGGTGGGTAATGGACGTACCAGTACTAACATTGGATTACATACAAATTTATGATACTTATATAAAATTTTAAAGTTAAAAAATAGAAGAATTTATTTATTATAT
This sequence comes from Arachis stenosperma, assembly GCF_014773155.1. Lineage (NCBI taxonomy): Eukaryota > Viridiplantae > Streptophyta > Magnoliopsida > Fabales > Fabaceae > Arachis > Arachis stenosperma. Next base: position 123,135,604 of record NC_080380.1, on the reverse strand, counting down.
TTATGTTTATTATGAATTTTTTATTTTAACATTATTTTATTTTAAAATATTATATAAAATTTTAAAGAATTTGAAAAAAAAAATTATTTTTTTGTTATAAACATGTTTATTATAATTTTTTCAACTTTTAAAAGCTGTTTTACCAAACACAATTATGGTGCTTGTACTTATTAAAAGCCATTTTTAATTTGATTTTACCAAACGTAAGTGCTGCAGCTTATAAAAAGCTGTCTTTTAAAAGACAGCTTTCATAAGCTACTTTTAAAAAGCAAAAGCTTTACCAAACTAAGCCTAAATCTGAAATCCTGGAACCCAAATGGCGGTCTTGATTAAAAATTTTGGATTTTTGGCGCAGGTAAATAAGTAGCTTTAAAATAACTACATATAATAAATTTTAAAATTAATATTATATCTAATTTTTACTATCAATTTTAAAAAAGATAAGATTATAACGAAAACATTTAAAATTAATATTATATCTAATTTTTACTTTCAAATTAAAAAAAAAAGATTATAACGAAAATATCTAAAAATAAGTTATGGAATATTGATTTTTAAAAGATAGATATTTTAAAAAATTATATCTAATATTAATTTTAAAGTATTTGAATTAAATTATGTTTTTAAATTTTTGTTACATAATAATCTTAAAAACTAAATATTTAGAAGATCAACATAATTAAATTCATATTTTATATTAATGGATAAGATAGATAAGAAAAAATAAGATAAGATAATTGTCTCAAATTATATAAAGAGGTGTTTAAGACTCCTCAATTATATTACTCATTCTACACATATATACTTTTTAAATGTATTCTGTGTTGGAATATCTTTATAAGTACCTACCCCATCGTTCCAATAAGACAAATTGTCTTAACTCGCAAATTTTTGATCCATCTCACAATCTGTACATAGGTAAAATTTTTTTTAATATCTATCATTATGTGATTTAATGTTTATTATTATAATTTTTCATTATTAATAATTTTATTATTTACCGATTAGTTCTTTATTTACTTTATCTTGTTTAGTTGAATTAATAATTTTTAAGATAAAAAGTTATTTGTGTCTTTTTATAAAAAAAAGAATAAAGAGTAAAAATTTTTTTAATATCTATCCGAGACAGTTTTTTATACTTTTGTATCCACTCTTTTACGAAGGACAGTGATGGATACGGGATTTAGAAGGATGGGTGTAACACCCTAATATTCAAATCCTTATGCTCGAGTCATAAGTCAATGATATTACGGTGATACGACTCTCAGGTGGATTTTTGATATATAAATATAGGTAATTTCGAAAGGAGTATTAATCGAGAAGCCTGAAAGAGTAGAAATAAAATCGCGAAGACGTATCACTCACGTTTCGACAACGAAAAGTTAAACTGTGAAGTCGAAAGCGATATACGGACAAGGCATAAAGGAGATTAAGAGATAGATAACATATAGATATATATATATAACATAAGTAAATAGCCACTAGTCGCGACCCGCGAAGTTTAGGCCGGCTAGGGTACAGTATGAAAGTAGTTGATAACAGTACATCCTAATCTCTCCCAAAGGAAACATAAGAGCCTCTATAGGCAAGTTCCAAAAGAGTTCAACACATAATATAATCTTTTCAAAACAAAGGTGGAAAGATTCTAAGCAAAACACAAAGTAGAGAAAATAAATATCTTCGCCGTCTCTCAGACGAACCGCAGCTCACTTCTGAGCACTTGAACTTGTATCTGAAAAACAAGAGATATATACAGAATGAGAACCCCGGGCCCATGGGTTCCCAGTACGGTAAAAGTGCCAAATAAATACAATGCACTGCAATAAAAACTCACTAAGCATCCTAAACTCCTTTTCACCAAGTATCCAGCCTAGATTCTCACTAATCCATAAATAGGCATCTGTCGTAAGGGGATACTAAATCTAGTTCATGTTACACATGTTTCCCAACTCGCTGATTCTTCCACGAATCAGACTCAGAATCATAAGCAAAACCATCACCAGTTGTTCTGCCTCAGCAACTCTATATCAATACATCATACCCTCGCTTGGAGCTAGTGGAATCACATCACTGCGTCTACCCAGGGGGCTCAAATTATCTCATTCAAAAATCATCATCATCATGCAATCGTATCATCAATTCATCTCATCAAGAACAGCCCCCAACATCCCCCGACACCAACATGAGGGATCTCTCAGTTGTACAAACACAAGCAATACAGACAAGTAATACACAAATAAGGTACAAGTAGAACAAGTAGCACGTAATCAGGTAACATAGCAAATATGATATAGAAATCCAAAACAAATAGGCAAACCCAAACAATTCAAACATATGCAAATGATGTATGCCTGCCCTATGGCTGATGATATCATCTGTCGGTTATATAGCCAACCCGACATGTCCTGGTAGCTAACCGTTGGACAGAAACACCCCTTGCGGAGCAAGTAGGTTTGAGCTACAACCCCCTTGCTACTACCCGCTCAACCCAGAGCTAGTGGAACAACCACTACTACGGCTACTACCCAGGCGGGTGTTTAAAAGCTCAACCTGGAGCGAGTGGATTCACCACTACTGCCGCTACTACCCAGGCGTCACAATCTCTGACCTGGAGCAAGTGGGACGAACCACAACCCTTACTACTGCCCAGGTATCTTAAGCATTAACCCGGAGCAAGCGGGACGAACCACAACCCTTGCTACTGCCCAGGTATCTCAAACATATATTCATTCAATCTCAATTCATATTATCAATCCTCATTGTTATCAAATCTCAAACATTAACCTGGAGCAAGTGGGACGAACCCCAACCCTTACTACTACCTAGGTATCAGAGTTACATTCATTCAAAACTCCATAATTAACTCATTTATCATAAACATCCTTTTCCGTCTCATACCCGGAGCAAGTGGACAACGCCACTGCCTACTACCCGGGGTTACACATCACATTTCAACATTTTCCATTATTATCCATTTCACATTCATTCATTAATCATATATGCATTTATACTCAGCCATAATCAATAATGGCTTTACCGTGACCCGGCAATAACTCAGCCATCCGGCTCATGGTTCAATCAAGAACCAGCCATTTATCAATAAATATAGCCCTTCGGCTCATGGCATACACGGTACTTCTACCGTCATCCTCCATATCTCATATAATCATCGTTGATCATCATTGATCATAACTTTTCCCCTTGCTTCACTCGCAAGTTACCACATTCCCTAGCTCCCTTCTCATTACTAGGCATATCATAATGATTTAATACATAAGGGGTGATATCGGAGGCTTAGAAGTATGAGATTTGGCTTTTAAAACTCAAAAATTAACTTTGGGATGAAAACAGGGCCACGCGTACGCGTACTCCACGCGCATGCGTGGATGGCCACAAAGCTCATCGACGCGTATGCGTCATACACGCGAACGCGCAGATTGAAACACAGCCAGACGACGCGTACGCGTCAGCCACGCGTACGCGTGGGTGCATTTGCGCCCCAGGCACAAAACTGGCACAACTCTGGCACAACTCTCGGGAAAATGGCTGGGCATTGGGTGCAGCGCATCGACGCGCACGCGCACACCACGCGCACGCGTGGATGGTGCCTTCTCGAAGAACGACGCGTACGCGCCAAGTGCGCCTACGCGTGGAGGGTCATTCTGCTAAAAATTTTCTAAGTTAAAAGCTGTAGAATTCACAAATTCAACCCCCAATCTTCCGACAGACATAACTTTCTCATTTTAAATCGTTTTTCACCCGTTCTTCGAACGGCATGGACATCCCGGATCCAATTGCATTTCTAAACAGATTTGGCATAAAACAGAGATCCGTAGTCCAAGTTATGTCTCGTCAAAGTATGCCTAAAAACTATGTTTTTCATACAAAACCACAAAGTGCCATTTTCAAAACAAGCCATTTTCAACTCTTTTCAAAATCAACCAAAACATGCCAATTTCAACCCTTTTTGAAACCAATCAAAATATACCCAAATCAACATCAAGCCTCCTCAAGTCATACATTAACACTTTACCACGATTCACAAAACCGCATATAACCATCTTTACCCATTTCAAGCAAATGGCTAATTACAAACATATCAACATGTCATACATCCTTCCTCATCTCAATTTCCAACAATACTTTCCAATCAACTATCATTATACATAATCATATCATAATCACTATCACGTGGTTTCACCCACAAATCAACCTTAATCATTCCTCAAGCATATATCACAATATATATACCTCTCATGCATCATACCATCAAGACATCAATAATCATAATCACATATGTGACCACATGATATTTCTCAACCCAAAACCAAACATACCTCATCACATAATTTCACCCAAAATTACCAAATTCCACACTTCAACTCTCAAACCTTATTATTCAACAATCAACCCAGTCATTCGCTATTCATTATCTGAAATTCATCCATCACTTGTGTCATCATAAATGCACACAACTTATTACCTCTTTCCAGCCTCCGGCCCAAATTTACGGCTCCGGCCCAATTTCACAATTTAATGCATAAACCACAAATCAATACTCATTACCCAAAACATCAAATTTTCATACACCAAGCATACAAGCCAGCCTAGGAATTCTCATCACACCACACGGTACTTAAATAAATTTAAACCGTACCTCTTGTAGCCAAATCAATTGAGCCTCTTCTTTAGAAGTCTCCACCAACCTTAGCCCCAAGCCTCACCAAAGCTCCTCAAGCAACACCAACCTCCCAATTGTGCACCAAGATCATCAAATACACTAACATAACCAATATCACATACATACATCAACCTAGGGCTTCATAAAAATGACAAATCACAAGGGTTTGAGCACTTCTTATCTCAGCCCATATGAAGTAGGGATAGAACTCACTTAGAATCCATGTTGGAGTATCCCTAAACACCCAAAATCACAAGATTTCAACACTAACTTCCCAAAAACGTGTAACAGTGGGGAATTTCGAAAACTGGGCAGAGATGAATAGAATACTCACCACAAAACTTAGATAGAATTGTAGAGGATGAGAAGAGCGATGCGTGACCGTAAACGGCTCGTCAATTGGAGCTCCGTAGCTCAAGTTATGGTGATTTGAAGATCAAAGAGAGTTAGGTTTTCTCTCTTCTCTTCTCTCTTCTCTATTTCAGCGCCCCAACCTCTCTTTTAGGGTAAAATGAGCTGAAATACTCATAACTAATGTTTATATATGTTGGGTCTTGGGCCCACTTAGGCCCGGTTCACTTATTTTTGTCCGTTGGCCCAATTTTGGACCAAAACCTTTAAGATTAGCGCTCTAAATCGCACTTCAAATATTTCTACTTCCCCTAATTATAATTCCTCATTTCTTAATCTTATTTACTCATAATCAATTTTCTCAACTGCAGTACCAGACAGATCTCAGCCAGTACTTCCGGTCAAAATTCCACTGCGCGCTTTTACGCAGAAAACTATGTTTTCTGACTCGGAAAAATTCACTGAATCCAAATATCATATTTAAATCATCAAATTCCAATTGCCAAATCTTCCAACCATATTCGCTTCTATTTAACTTATTATTTAACTAATTTCGGTTAGACCGGGTATTACAATGGGCACATACTTTTTTATAAATTTTGTTTTCCTTTGTGTCTATAGATATTTTTTATTATTCCACTATTACCCCTTCTTATTTTTTTTATTGCGTTATATTCAGAGAGGTACTATCTTCTTCATGGTCTTTCTTTATCTCTGCGTTCTTTCTTTCTCTTTCTTTCAGGTATTCTCTCCTTTTTGTAGAATTTTTTATTGGACTTCATAATTCCTTCCTTCTTATCGTTCTTACTTCAATACCATTTTAACCTTGTATTATATTATTTGATTTGTAATAAAAATAATAACAAAAATAATTAATCTTAAAACTTTTGAAAATATTATCAAAGGTAAAATTGATCTTTTAAAATGCTAAAAAATAATTTATAAGTTGTAATTGATTTTATATAATTTAAAGAAAAATCAGTTTTTAGATAAAAAAACATTGGTTTTCTAAATAAAAATAAATTTTTATGTGCAAAAACTATTTTTTTCATGTAAAAATGAATTCTTTTTTAAAACTGATTTTTTATTTAAAATTAGCTTGGCTTATTAACTTAAACAAAATTTTTTATTAATCAAACTTAGATTTATTTTTTTGTTAATCTTAACCATATGTATTGCTACATATAAATATTAAATTTAAAAATAAAATAATTATATTTATAAATTTTATTTTAATATAAATATTATTATATATTTTTTTATTAAAATTTTTGGCCTCTTCAAACATTTTTTTCAAGTTCTGTCTGTACTCCTATGTCCTCTCATTCTCTATTAAATTAGTTTATATTTGATGTAGAAAATTTGGAATTACATGGCTATTTTAGTCATTCACTATAATATTTTAGTCTTGTCCATGTGTATCCAAACATAATACTGGACATTACATTAGTGTCTTGTACATCGTATTCAAACACAATACACAAAGAATAATTTTTAGTGTCTTCATCCTATTGTCTCTGTCTCAGTATCATATCATGTCCTGTCTCTATAAACAAACACAGCCATACAAATGGAATACTTTTTAAGTTTTAAATTAAATAACGTTAAAAACTTGAAACAATGAACGATCATATTCAAAACGATGAGATTTATAATACCGGTATGATTTAGTAAGGTTCCAGTAGATCTCTTTGAAATTTTATGATTGAACAATTTGAAAAAGTAATGTAATAAAATTTTTTTTAAAAAATACATATTTTTATTAATATTTTAAAAATATTTAGCTAATTTAAAACAATATAGAACAGAAATAATAAATATTTTGTTAATTTTATTCTATTATAAATATTTTTATTTTATTTTTATATTAAAATAACTATTATTTTTAAATTTTAATAATTTATTTATTAGTTTATATCTATTATATACTACAAGTAATTGTCTCAAAAATGATATTAATAGATATTATATCATTATAAAAAAAATAAGTGAGTTTATAATTATTATTAAATAAAAATATAATTAATTTAAGAATGAATGAGTTTATAATTAAAATTAAAATAAATTAAGTAGAAGTAAACTATTTGATAAAATATATCTATATATATATATATATATTATAATTTGCATACACACTAATGAGAATTAAATTAGCTTAGTGGCATAGAAAGATATTTTTATTGTAAATGACAAGGGTTCGAACCCCAATTCACACATTTTGAGAAATTTTAAACTTCATACGGTGCGATCGGACTGACTTTATTGAATTTGACCGGTTCTGACCGATTTTTTAGTCGAAGCAATCGATTCGAAAATTAGTATTTTATTTGATATAAATTTTTTTATCATTATTATCGATATATACTTTTTTATAGAATAATATTATTATTTTATTTGACTTTGTGTAATTTTTACCTTGTGTTTTTAAAATTAGTATATATTTTATTTATTATTATCATTTTTTCATATTATAAATGTCAACACATACATTTAAGTTTTTTTCCAAAAAAATTATAGTAAAATAGTTCATTTTAATAGTATGGTATACTAATTTTTTAATAGTAATTTAAATTATCGGTGAAGTGTGGTACATTTTTTTGAGATGATTTATTATTTATCAAAATATAATATTATAATTTTGTAACATTAAATTAATTATACTCATAGTTGGTTATCTTATAAAAATATAATTTAATTAATCTAATTTTTAATATACTTTATATGTAGATATGGAAATTCCAGAATATCGAAAGTGGATGTAGAATAGAAATTTGCCAAATCGAGGAGGATTACGATAGGAATTTGTCAATGGTGTTCGAAATTTTATTGATATAGTTATAAAACAACCTCAATTTATACTTGAAGGCGGTGTATTTAGATGTCCTTGCAACAAACATAAAAATAAGATTTTCTTAACTCCGGATGAGGTTTCATTAGATTTATATAAATGTGGTTTCATGCCAAGATACTGGTGTTGAGATTCACATGGAGAGAGTCCTTTGCATTTGAATTTAGATCAAGATAATAATCAAGAAGGTACATGTTCTTCTCCGCATGCTAATGTGCCAATAAAAAATTCGTATGAATCTATGGTGGTTGATGCTGCTGGACCAGAATTTATGAGTCAATTTGAAGAAAACATGGAGGAGCCTCTGAATGCAGAAGCTAAAAAATTTTATGATTTATTACAGTCTGCTCAGCGCCCATTATTTGAGGGATGTATTGATCATTCAGAATTATCAATGGCAGTTAAAATGTTGAGTATAAAAGCTAAAGGGAATGTATCTCAACAAATCTTTGATGATTTCGTGAAAGCTATGAAAGAAGTGATGCCGAAAGATAACTTACTTGTCTCCAATTTTTATGAAGCAAAAAGGCTAGTATTAAAACTTGGCATGGAAAGCAATAAAATTGATTGTTGCATTAATGGTTGTATGCTGTATTACAAGGAGGATGATATACCAAGAAAAGAATGTAAATTTTGTCATTCTCCAAGGTACAGGATAGGTAAAAAGGGTAAATAAGTTCCTTTGAAACGAATGCACTATTTACCACTTATACCTCGTTTAAGAAGACTTTATGCTTTAATGAACACAGCATCTCACATGCGATGGCATTTTGATCACGAGTTTAAAGGAGTTCTTGAGCATCCATCGGATTCAAAAGCATGGAAGTATTTTGATAGAAAACATCCACAATGTTTTCAAGAACCACGCAATGTCAGACTAGGATTATGTGCTGATGGATTCACCCCTTTTGGTCAATCTGGTAAACAATATTCATGTTGGCCAATAATTGTCATTCCGTATAACTTGCCTCCTTCTATGTGCATGAAAACTCCTTACATATTTTTATCCATGATTATCCCTGGTCCTCGTAATCCCAAAACCAGAATTGATGTATACCTGCAGCCCTTGATTAATGAGCTAAAACTACTATGGAAAGATGGCGTTTTAACTTATGATATTCATTCCAAGTCAAATTTTGTAATGCGAGCTGCATTGTTGTGGACTATTAATGATTTTCCTGCATATGGAATGTTGTCTGGATGGATGACAGCAGGCAGGCTAGCATGCCCATACTGTATGGAACGAACCAAGGCATTTCAATTAAAAAATGGGAAAAAGCCATCATGGTTTGACTGCCACAGACAATTCTTGCCAAATAATCACATGTTTAGAAGAAACAAGGATGCATTCTATAAGAATAGAATTGAGAGATCAGAACCTCCGCCAAGATTGACTAGAGAGCAAATATAGTATATAGTTCAGAATTTTGATAAGATAAGTGATGTTGAGCAACTTGAGATAGAAGGATATGAAAGTATGCATAATTGGACCAAAAGAAGCATATTTTGGGATTTGCCTTATTGGCGTCATAATTTAATCTGTCATAACCTTGATGTAATGCATATTGAGAACGTATTTGGTAATATATTCAATACTGTCATGGACATCAAAGAGAAGACTAAAGATAATGTAAAGGCTAGAATGGATCTGTCATTATACTGCAAGCAAAAAAATTTAGAACTGCCAGAACAAAGTGGAGGTAAAATTATAAAACCCAAAGCAAACTACACATTTACCCTCCAGCAAAAGAGGGCAATATGTGAATGGGTGAAAGAGTTAGGGATGCCTGATGGGTATGTTTCAAATTTAGGGAGATGTGTTGACATGAAGGAGGGCAAGTTATATGGAATGAAAAGTCATGATTATCATATATTTATGGAACGTTTACTGTCAATTGCTTTTAGTTCATTTCCAGAGCAGATATAGAAGCCAATAACAGAGTTAAGTCAATTCTTTCGAGATTTGTGCTCAACATCGTTACGAGAAGATGTTCTAAATAAGCTAGAAGAAAATATTCCAATTGTGCTATGCAAGCTAGAATGTATTTTTCCTCCTGGATTTTTTGACTCAATGGAACATCTACCTATTCATTTGTCATTTGAAGCATTGCTTGGTGGTCCTGTGCAATATAGATGGATGTATCCTTTTGAGAGGTACCTTATTTACACCTCTATATTTACTCTCAAATTTCTTTTTACTGTTTTATTAGGTCAACTATTTGTTATTTGATTTTTGTTATGAATTTTTTCATGATAGGTTTCTCCATCATCTTAAGAAAAAAGTCAAGAACAAAGCACATGTTGAAGGATCTATCGTTGAATCATACCTAATTGAGGAGATTTCTTACTTTTGTGAGTACTATTTTAACCAAACTAGCATCGACGCAAAGCAAAATGATGAAGGTGATGATTCAATTGAGCAAAATTTGTCTATTTTTAATTTGCCTGGTTGTTTTGCGGTTGAATGCAAAACTCGTTATTTAGATGACAAAGAATTCAGTGCAGCCATGAATCATATACTAATAAACTGTGATGAAATTAAGCCATATATTGAGTGAGTATTTATCTTCCTATATATATATTCTTACTATTAATAATATTTTCTAATATTAATAATTTTAATTTATTTGAAATTCATGTACTATAGGATCTTTGTGGATTTCATACGCCAAGATCATATTACTTTAAGTGATGAACAAGTTGATCAATTTATTGAAGCGGAGTTTGCAAAATGGTTTAAAAATTATGTAAGTCAACATGATATGATAGTCTTATTGTACACACAATTTTTGGTAGATGACATATTATATTCTAACTTATTGGTTCTTATTTAATACAGGTTCATGATCCTTTAAATAATGTGACAGATTCGAATATTCATTCCTTGGCATGGGGTCCTTTGAGAATTGTTAAATGTTGGCCTATCTACAAAGTCAATGGCTTCAAGTTTCACACAAGATCTCACTCAAGTGGAAAGTCAACTCAGAATTATGCAATATGTGTCAAAGGCACAGGTTATGGTGAATATGAAAATGATTTCTATGGCCAGCTTAATGAAATTATTCAAGTTGAGTATACTGGGCTACCACTAAAAAGAGTTGTACTATTTAAATGTGAATGGTTTGATTCCACAATTGGCAAAGGAACAAAGATAATCAAAGAGTATGGAATCATACAGATTCAAAAGAATCGACAATATGGTAAATATGATCCGTTTATCATTGCACATAAAGCAATTCAAGTATATTTTGCACCTCATCCAATGAGCAACACCAAAGAAAAAGTAGAATGGTGATTTGTATTCAAGACTAAAGCGAGAGGTGAGATTGAGATTGAAACAATGGAGGATTTTGCATATCAAGAAGATGACACAAATTAATTTAACAATCATATCTCAAATGATATTGACATTACTGTTGATTTACTGGATACCAATAGTACAAGATATGAAGAAGAAGAAGAAGAAGAAAAAGAAGAAGAAGAAGAAGAAGAAGAAGAAGATGATGATGATGATGATGATGATGATGATGAGCCACTTGGGGATGAAGACGAAGATATGGATGAGGATGAGAACGAAGACGAGGACAACGACGAGAACAATGAGGATGAAGATCAAAATGAATAGTATGAAAAAGTCCACTAAGAAATGTATTTATTTGTATTTTTTTAAATTTTTAATATACTACAATCTTATGAAAAAGTATATGAATTTTTTATTTTACGTGATTTTTTTATTATATTTTATTTTTACTATTTTTTTAGAAGATTGGATATAATTTATTGAGAAAGTCTCGGAGCTAGCACTTTTATTAAAATTTGGCCAGCATTTAATCATTAAAGGAAAAATGAGTAATTATCCACCATTAGACGTAATCTCACACTATTAAAAACACTACTGATGGCTAATTGATGGCTACAAATCACAAAATCTGCTGACCCCTAGCACTCTTCTAATTTATTTTTAAAATTTTTACATATGTAATTCTTTGATACACTTTATCTTAAATTTGTTAAAAAATTAAAATTTGAATTATTATAGCGTAAATAATTAAAAGAATAAATTAAAAAATAATATGAGGTAACTAAAAAAATCAAAATTAAATATAAGATGGTTTATAAAAATTTGTATGAAAAATTTAATATTAAGTATAATAAAAATAAAATAATAAAAAAGAAGATAGAGTATATAAAAAAAAATAAAAGATAGAGTCTCCCAAGTTTAACTAAAAAAAAGTCAAACATAATATACAATGATAGAAAAAAAAAAAAAACTAATATAGTCAATTTAGTTCTAAAATTTAGAATTGAATAAGTATATTTGTTAAATTTTTTTTATTTAGTACTGAGTACGTACTACCTGAATTAAAAGAGTTACGGTGAATAATAGATTAATTTACTAGTCTTATATTTTAATGGTTGATCTATAATGATTCAATTAATTATTTTAAGATTGTAATTTATTTCATATTTGATATTATATAAAAATAAATTATTAACTTAATAAAAAATTAAATAATTTTTTTATTTTTTAAAATATTTAAAAATATATTTTAAAAATAAACCAACTAAATTTCATGGTAACCCTACCAAAAGTACCCATTTCGTTGGCGCCAGGCACAAAAAGACTTACCCCACCAGAAGTTTCAATTTGTGTGCGCCTCTTCTGAGATAATGACACTAAATCTATTTCACGAGTGCTTTGCGAACAATGGCCTGCGCATTTTTGTAAAGCTTTCTTTGCATGCGTATTATGAGAATTAATTTTTTTATTTACTTATTTATATAAAAAAGTCTACATAAATAAGCGCTAACGTACCTATTAATCCAATTTTAAAAAATATGTATAATAATAAATAAGATGTTAATTGGTATGATGATTATTTCATATTTTGATCAAAAGGTTTTGGAGTTGAAAGGTGCAAACAAAAACGGTACCTTTTTATAAGTTATATATAATTAAGGTTATTTTAGGAAAAAAAACTTTATTTTAGAATAGTAAAAATATTTGGGACAAATCATAGACTAATTTAAAATATAAATAATATTTTTATACTAAATTTTAAAAGTTTTAATAAATATTTGAAATCTGTTTGAAAATTGATAAACTTTCAAACGGAATTTACAAATGATACTATTTTTGTCTCAAATTTGTGGAAAAAAATTTTGTCTACTTCGAAGGGTTAGTTATAGTAAAAGTATTTAAGACTAATTATAGACAAATTTGGGATAGAATTAACATTTTTCAAAATGCGTCCCAAATCTGTCTAAAGTTATTGCGCATATTCAGATGGAATACGGACGAATTATAGTTTTTGTCCAAAATGTGTTGCTAATCTGTATGAAAATTTTGGTGCCATCTAAAAGAAATTTGGCACCAAAATTTGGGACAAAATTTAGACAAATTTAGGACAGAATATATTATTTCAATATCTCCACTAAAAATTGTTCAACATTTATCTCAAATTTGTCCGAAATGAAAAAGTCATTCAGACGGAATAAATTTCGTTTGAAATTTTTATCCGAAAAAGCCCTATTTCTAGTAAATATTTTGATATATGACTCAGATTCTTGAAGAAGATTTAAAAAAGGATGAAAGAGATGCAGCAAAGTTTGTTTATATGTTGCTTTAATCAATGCTGCTGTTTTCTGTGCTGTTGTTGCTGCTACTATGATATTGGGGAAGAAGAAAGTCAACTGTTCAAACCAAGATTCAAACTTTGAAAGCTTTACTCTTCTATTAAAAGGGTAAACGACAAGAGATTGATTCAAGGAGTGAGTACACAATTTTGGGTCTTCATAGCTTTCAAGCTAATCCTTCTTCTCCTTCAAAGTTTTATATTAAATTTTCTGTTATTCAGTGTTCATCTTTTTTTTTTGTTTCTTTTCAGTGAAAAAAGGTATATAGTGAGGAATCAGTAAAAGCCATTGAGAGAAAAGACAAAGAGATATAAAAGAAAAGCCAGAAAATTATATCAAAGCTCTTTTGTATGTTTTTTTTTGTTTTGAACACATAATTTTGAGATGATTTTCTTACTAAGTTCATTGAGCACTTAGTAGTTAAAAATCTAGGGAGTGAACCTAGACAAATCTAGCCTGGGTAGAAGTTGGGTTTGTCCCAGATAGGATTGGGTTGAATTCTCGAGAAATTGGTGTTTGTAATCTTTAGGAAAGATAGTAAAAATTTCACCATTGTTGTAGGGAAGATTGGATGTAGGTCACATTGCACATGGTGGCTGAACTAGGATACATGGCTATGTGATTTTCTCTTCTCTACTATTTTTTTGTTTTATTTTGTTATGAGACAAAATAAAAGTTTCTCCTACATTATATATTTCTTAGAAGTCTCAGCTATCCCAAGGTAAAATATTGCTCTGTTCTTGAACGCATCGTAAAGAGACAAAATAAAATTGTCTCGTAAATATCAACTTAGCAACGAAGTTTCTATTTCAGTCAGAAGCAAAAAAGCAAAAAGAAGTTCAAAAAGGAGGTCATAGATTCAATCCCTCTTCTCTAGGCCATTCACAAACCTTCAATTGGTATCAGAATTTGATCTCAAAAGATCAAACTTCACAGCTTGGAGAAAAGATCTGAATGGAGAACAACATGGGTTCTAATGTTGTGGCTTACACACTCACTAAAGGCCAGTCCAATAATAGACCTCCTTTTTTCAATGGAAAGAAATATACTTACTAAAGGGAAAGGAATGCGGATATTTGTCCAATATATTAATTATAATATCTGAAAGATAATCATGAATGGTCCACAAGTTCCAGTCAAAACAAGTGCAGAAGGCATTGTGACACCCAAAGAAGAAGTTGAATGGAGTGATGAAGACAAGAAAAAGGTGGAGTTGAACGTTAAAGGAATCAACTTAATGCACTGCTCAATTAGTTTCGAGGAGTACCGAAAAGTATCAAGGTTTAAAACAGCAAAATAGAATTGGAATAAACTCCAAATCATTCATGAGGGCACCTAACAAGTAAAAGAAACAAGATGAGATTTTGCTATGAAGGAAGGACAAACCATTGATGAATTGTTCGAGAGATTCGCAATCATCATCAATAGCTTGGATGCTATGGAGATAACTCATATCGAACAAGTGCTAGTGAGAAAAATATTGAGAAGCTTTACTAAAGAGTGAAAAATTAAAGCTACTGTCATTGCTAAGAGTGGTAATATGAAACAAATGTTTCATGATGAGTTGAGAGAAAAATTACTTGCCTATGAAACCACCTATATGAACCGTGACACAAAAAAGAAAGGAGTGGTCTTGAAATCTACTATTGAGTCTTTGGAAGATAATTCCAATGATGATTTATCAGATGACGAAATTGTATTATTTGCTATGAGGCTAAGAAGATTCATGAGAAGTAAGGGAAGGAGCAAAAGATCAAGTTCAAAGGATCAAAAGAAAGACCTCAGCAAGATAATCTGTCATCACTATAGAGAGACCTACCACTACAAATATAACTGTCTCAAGTTCAAGAAAGAAGACAGAACAAGGAAGGACAAGAAAAAGGTTCAGATGATATCTTGGGAGGACTTGGAGAACGATTCAAAAGAAGAAGAGAAATCTGAACATGAAGCTTATGCTTGCTTCATGGCTGACCGAAAACCAACTGATGAGGTATATCATCCTATCCTAACTAATGATGAAATATGTCAAATGATTGATGAATTAACTAAACATATTATAAATGGTATGGATAGATGTTACGAACTTGAAGCTAATATTGATTTTTTAAAGCTGAAAATGCATACCTAAAAAAAATTAAGTGAAGCCGAAAATACATTGAATTTACTTGAGGAAAATAAGCGTCTTAAAGATCAAATTGAAAAACTTAAAGGAAAACATTTGATTATTGATTTTTGGGACCAAACTAATGAAAATGAGAGGTTACACAAAGTAATTAAAAGTTTAAATCAAGACATAGCTAAATTTATTCAAAATTTTGAAAACTTGGACAAATTACTAACTAATCAAAGACCTTTATTTGAAAAATCTAGGCTGAGGTATGTTGATAAACATGAATCTGCTTTTCAAAAATCAAGTCAAAAAAATGAAGTCTCAACTTCCAAAAATAAAAGACTTTAAACCTCACATTATTTAATTTTAAAAACTCAGCATAGAAGAATCATTGTCAAACTTGCAAGAAATATGAACATTCATCTCAACAATTGATGCGGTATTTTACAACCCACAAACTTACCGGCAAGTGTATCGGGTCGTACCAAGTAATACCTTACGTGAGTAAGGGTCGATCCCACGAGGATTGATGGATCAAGCAACAATAGCGTTTGATAGGATTAGTTAGGCAAGCAGAAAATGGTTTTGAGATATTTAAAGAGCATTAAACAGTACTTTAAAAAATTCAAAAAGCAAGCAGCAATGAGTTGGGAATAAAATATTTGAGAAAGCAATTAAGGTTTCAGAGTTATCTAATTTCGGGATTAACTTTTATTACTAATTAATTTAATCATGCAATATTTAATTTCATTGCAAACTATATGTGACTAGACCCTAATTCCTTAGACCTTCCTAATCTCCTATAAAATTCATTAATTGCCAATTTCTTGGTCAATTAATTCCAATTAGAGGGTGATGATCAATTTCTAGTTTCTATGCCAAAAGAATCCTAATTATCTAAAAATAAGGGGATTATATGTCACGTATCCCGTTAAATACAAACAATTAGAAATTCAGTATAATATGTTTTCAAGTTGTTGTTCAAGTAAAGAGCTTTTCCAAGTTTTGCAATAACTCAATTAGAACATGGGTCATACTTCTGTTCCACCCATATTCATAAAATAAAGAACGAAAACAATTATTGAGATATAAATCAAGACATGAATTAAATTAAAAAAAGATCAAACGAATCAATCCATGAAAATAGACAGAGCTCTTAATCTTAACAATGAAGGATTAGTTGCTCATGGTTCAGAGAGGAAAAATAAGGGTTCTGGTAACCATCTCCCTTGTCTAAATGTACAGAGTTCCTATTTATAACTAATCTTAATTAATTTAAAATCTAATATTTTAAATTAAGATAATATCTTTTCCTATTTTAAAATCAAATTTGAATTTAAATCAGAATTAACTAACTACTCCGCGTCTTGTAACGTGGGGACCACTTGGCTTCATTGGATCTGCGCCTAACTTGGGTGCTAAAATGGGGCCCAGAAATCACCCCAGCGGTTTCTGCGTTTTCTGCATGTGGCGCATGTCACGCGTACGCGTCAGTCACGCGTACGCGTCGATGGTCTTTTCTGCGAGTCACACGGATGCGTCGGTCAAGCGTACGCGTCGCTGAGCAAATCTTCAAATCACACGTACGCGTCAGTCACGCATACACGTCACCATGGATACTTCCAGATCACGCGCACGTGTCAGGCACGCGTGCGCGTCGCTCCTCGCAGCTATCTCCTTTGATGCTTGTGTTGCAGAAACTCCATCAAATCAAGCCGAATGCTACCTAAAATAAATAAAATTACACAAAACTCAAAATAGCATCTATAGTGGCTAAAATATAATTAATTCTTAATTAAACTCAACAAATTAGATGCAAGTTCACTAGGAAAAGATAGAAAAGATGCTCACGCATCACAATACCAAACTTAAACTGTTGCTTGTCCTCAAGCAACCAAAACTAATATAAGCTTAGGATGTGAATTTGCATGAGAATGAGAGTTCGATTAAGCTCATGTCTCTTTTTATAGTGGGGTTTATAACTGTAATCCTGGATAGGTTTGGCATCTCACTCTCCTTTGAATCAGAAGAATGTTAATGTCATTCGGAATTAGAATCCGGATAATATTATGAATTCTCTGATCTTTTATATTTCAGTTTAATCCTTGAACATAGCAAAATTTACTTTAATTTATTTTTCTTTGGTGCTTTGCACCTTGAGCCTAGCCGTGACTTTAAATGTTTTGTCTCAAGAGTTACTTGACACAGAAACACCACAAGCACTTAACTGAAGGACTCTCTTTGAGTCCTGATTTTTCTTTTAGTTACTCCCAGACAGTGGTGCTCAAAGCCTTTGGCATACTCTGTTAAATGCACTTGGTCTCCACTCTAAGTGTTCTGCCTCAAGGATTATTTAACACAATCACACCACAAGCATATGACTAGGGAAACAACTCTTTGAGCTTTTAATCATGTCTGACCTCCCTAGTCATTGATGCTCAGAGCCTTGGACCTTGTTTTTATTATTTATTTATTTATTTATTTATTTTTTGCTATTTCTTTTGCTTCAAGGATTAATTTAAGTTTATCTCAGAGAAGTCATAATAATTCTTTAAATTCCTGTTCCTTATATATCAACATCCCTTGATTCGAATTCAAATATGCACTGTTCATATCATGCATTCAAAAATCACAGAAAATACCACCACATTTAAGTAAATAAGACTATTCTTCAATATATACCCACTTTCTCATGCAATATATCACTCTTGTATTTTTTTATTTGGATTCAAGCTCAGTGAGTAATACATGAGACATCTTTTCAGAATTAAAGCAATTGGGAGAACTAAACTAATCCTAGGATTCTAACTAATAAACGATCATGCAACAAACAAAGCAAAATAGCAGAAAATCGGAACATAACATAGAAAAAGAAGAGAGGAATAAAAAATGAAAGGAACTCAACCACTTTAGTTATCCTAGCGGTCGCTTTATTCTTCAGGTTGTGTGATGAGCGGATAATTTATACGCTTTTGGCATTGTTTTTAGGTAGTTTTTAATAGGATATAGTTACTTTTAGGGATGTTTTTATTAGTTTTTATGCAAAATTCACATTTCTGGACTTTACTATGAGTTTATGTGTTTTTCTATGATTTCAGATATTTTTTGGCCGAAATTGAGGGACCTGAGCAAAACTCTGATAAAAGGCTGACAAAGGACTGCTGATGTTGTTGGATTCTAACCTTCCTGCACTCAAAATGGATTTTCTGGAGCTACAAAACTCCAAATGGTGCGCTCTTAATGGCGTTGGAAAGTAGACATTCAGAGCTTTCCAGCAATATATAATAGTTCATACTTTATTCGTGATTAGACGACATAAACTGGCGCTCAACGCCAGTTCCATGCTGCATTCTGGAGTCAAATGCCAGAAACATGTCACGAACCAGAGTTGAACGCCAAAAACACGTTACAACTTGGCGTTCAACTCCAAAAGAAGCCTCTGCACGTGTAAAGCTCAAGCTCAGCCCAAGCACACACCAAGTGGGCCCCGAAAGTGTATTTCTGCATCAATTACTTACTTCTCTGTAAACCCTAGTAGCTAGTCTAGTATAAATAGAACATTTTACTATTGTATTCAGTGTCTTTTGAGCACGTTACATCTTTGGTCTCGGTTTTATTCCATTATTCATCTTAGGAGACTATTGATCATGTTTTGGGGGGCTGGCCATTCGGCCATGCCTGAACCTTTATCACTTATGTATTTTCAACGGCGGAGTTTCTACACACCATAGATTAAGGGTGTGGAGCTCTGCTGTACCTCGAGTTTTAATGCAATTACTATGATCTTTTATTCAAATTCAATCTTATTTCTATTTTAAGATACTACTCGTACTTCACCCTGATGGATGTGATGATCTATGACACTCATCATCATCCATCCCTATGAACGCGTGCCTGACAACCACTTCCGTTCTACAAGCGAAAGCTAGAGTGTGTATCTCTTGGATTCCTGATGCCCGACGCATGGTTGCCCTCGCCTGACAACCGAGCCTTCCATTTCGTGAGATCAGAGTCTTCGTGGTATAAGCTAGAATTGATGGCGGTATTCATGAGAATCCGGAAAGTCTAAACCTTGTCTGTGGTATTCCGAGTAGGATTCCGGGATTGAATGACTGTGACGAGCTTCAAACTCGCGATTGTTGGGCGTGATGACAAACGCAAAAGAATCAAGGGATTCTATTCCAACATGATCGAGAACCGATAGATGATTAGCCGTGCCGTGACAGAGCATTTGGACCTTTTTCACTGAGAGGATAGGATGTAGCCATTGACAACGGTGATGCCCTACATACAGCTTGCCATGGAAAGGAGTAAGAAGGATTGGATGAGGGCAGTAGAAAAGCAAAGATTCAGAAGGAGCACAGTGATAAACCACTATTTTATGGTTTATATTATGTTTAATTGTGTGGTTTGATCGTGATCCTTACCCACTTATTCATTAAAATAGCATGCATTTAGATTTCCTTCCTGAATTCATTACATGTTTGAAAACTGCTTCCTAAATACTTTAATTATGTACTTTTAATTCTCCTTTATCCCATTCGATGCCGTGATCTGTGTGTTGAGTGTTTCAGACTTTACAGGGCATGAATGAGTTAGAGATTGGAAAGGAAGCTAGCGAAAAATGGAAGGAACACAAGAATTTGAGGAGATAACCAGCGAGAAGTGACGCGGTCGCATGGCTCACGCGACCGCGCAAAGGAGAGCAAATCGCATTGACGCGGCCGCATAGATCGCGCGGCCGCACGGATTGGAAAAGCTTAAGCGACGCGGTAGCGTGGACGACGCGAACGCGTGGCATGGAAAAGCGCGAGTGACGCGATCGCGTGACATGTGCGATCTGCATAATCTGCAGAATTTGTTGGGGCAATGTTGGACCCTATTTCGACCCAGTTTTTGGCCCGGAACAGCAGACTAGAACCAGAGAATATGCAGAAACAAACAGAACATTCATTCTACACAATTTTTAGTTTTAGATCTAGTTTTCACTCCTCCTCTAGGTTTTTTTTCTCTTTAGGTTTTAGAATTTAATTTTCAATTGGTCTTAGCATTGGAACATTGAGAAGAGTTATTTCCTCATCAAGACTTTGTCATTCTAGTTCGTTCTCTTAACTTGGTTTATTTCTTCCATGTTCTTTGCTTTGTTCAATTTTGTCATTTGAATGCTTTTATGATTATTTAATATAAGAATTATTTCTTTCATTTTAATCCATTTTACCTTCCAATAATCATGTCTTCTTTTAATTCTCTTTCATATATTATGGATTTATTATTTACAATGAGTGAGTAGTTCCCCTCACTTGATGGGGAATTGATTGAAAGAAACTCTTGAGTTAGAAGGATTGAAAGGGAATTTTTAATTGGGTTAACTGTTGGATTGCTATCTTGTCACTAACACCAATCCCTTTGAACTAAGTGGGTTGCAACTCATGAACAGATCTATCATTCCAACTTGTTTGACTTTCCTTTACCTAGTAAAGAATAACTAAATAGAATAACCATTAATTATAAATTAATCCTAAAATCACTCCATCAATAATAGAGATTCCAACTAATCAACTCCCAGTCAAGGCTTTTATTTATATTATTCAATTTCCTCAATTTAATTTTCCATCTACTTAACTCAACTTTTTGAAAACATCTGATTAATAAAATAGCACACTTTCCTGCAACTCGTTGGGAGACGACCTGGGATTCATAGTCCCAGTAATTTTTAATTTAAATTTTCTGTGACACATTTTAAATTGATAGGCAGATTTTGGTAAGTTAAGAACTATACTTACAACGCAACCATTTTAATAATTTTTAATTCACTAATTTTCGCTCACATCAATTTTTGGCGCCGTTGCCGGGGAGTTGCAATAGTGTGTTAATTTATTGATTGGTATTTATTTTAATTGCAATTTTTTTTCTTTTCGTTTTATCACTATGAACTGCACGTTTCTTTTGTTAAATGACGCGTTCGCTTCCTGATCCAAGCTTGCCAGCATTTGACCCTGAAATTGAAAGAACTCTTTCACATATAAGGCGAGCTAGGCGTAGGCGACTCCTCTTTGAGGACGAACCAGAACCGTCATTTAAGGAAGAAACAACCCCCCTTTCTACTGATCCAGTTCATTTACGTGTAGGTGACATGGCAGCACCCAGAAGAGTTACCATCCAGGAGGAAGGAGCCCCTGATTTTACGCTCCAACCATTCCAGGGGCACTACCCAGCAGTAGCTGTAGATTTTGAAATAAAATCTTCACTACTCAACTTGATGCCCAAATTTCATGGCTTACCTGCTCAAGAGCCTATCAAGCATCTTAGGGATTTCCACACCGCTTGCTCTACTGTTAAGCGTGATGGAGCTGATGAAATCTCTATTCTATTAAAAGCCTTCCCATTTTTTCTGGAGGGAAAGGCAAGGGAGTGGTACTACACTCAGCCCAGAGAAACTATTTCCAACTGGGATACACTTAGGAGAGAATTTTTGGATAAATTCTTTCCAGCTGAAGTTGCTGACAAGCTAAGGAAGGACATGTCTATGATCGTCCAGGATGAATCTGAGACCCTCTATGAATACTTAGAACGCTTCAATACACTTCGAAATGCATGTCCCCATCATATGATTGACAAGGTCGTCTTACTCGGTTACTTTACACAGGGTCTGAAACCTCAGGATAGAACCACACTGGAAGGTGCTTGCAATGGTTCTATGAAAAAGCACAAGACTACAGACGAAGCATGGGAATTGATCAGAGACTTAGCTGACTCTACTAGGAATTATAGACAAAGACAAAGTCGATCAAGAGCTGTTACGGAGGTATCCACTAATACAGAGACTACCGCTATAACCCAGAGTCTATGTGAAATTACTAACTTGCTGAAGCAGATGCAACTGAATCAACAACAATCTCAGCAAGTTCAGCCTTCTCCACCACAGCACAGCCAGCAGTTAGTCCCACAAAGAGTGTGCGGCGTCTGTGCAGATTATAGTCACTATACCGATGAGTGTCCGCTGCTCTAACAAGAAGACAATACTGTAGCAGCCACTCACAATTTTTATGACCGCCCCAATCAAGGGTACAGTCAAGGTGGCAACTATACTCAAGGATGGCAGAATAATTCCAACCATGGCTGGAGAGATAATTTTAACCAAGGCTGGAGAGACAAATTCTAACAGAGGAGGCAGAGATAACAATGGAAACCAGAGGTGGAACAACAATCACAACAGGTAGCAGAATCAACCTTACAGAGCACCTCATTTAAGACAACCTCAAGCCCCTCAGCAAACCTCTCAGGCCACCAGCATCTCTTCATCTCCTAATGCTGACTTACTACAAACCATTGTTCAGAGACATCAGGCTATGGAGGATCATCTTAAAACAACCCTGGATACTTTCACTTCTACTGTCACTTCTACTTTACAAACTCTTGTCTCACAGATGGGATCAATGCAAATTTCCAATAACCAGTCCTCAAGCTCTGGTGGACTTTCCTCTCAACCACTCCCCAACCCGAAGGGTGGTTTTAATGCCGTCACCCTAAGGTCTGGAACCACACTGCAGGAGAGAAGTCAGGAGGAACCACGCCCCACAGAACACGCCTCAGCTGAAGAGGTTGTGGAATTAGAAGATGTTGAAGAGGAAGAGGACATACAGGACATAGCTGAGAAAGAAGAGGCTCAACCACAGGAGAAAGCACCGAAAGGCGCAGACACTGCAGAAAACACCACTCCTATTCCATTTCCACAACTTGCAAGGAAGCCCAAGAAACAGTTGGAACCTGACCCCAAAATGGTAGAAATCTTCAAAAAGGTTGAGGTAACTATTCCCCTTTTTGACGTCATTCAACAGGTACCTAAATATGCAAAGTTTCTAAAGGATTTAAGGACAAAATTAATGAATTAGAAACTATTCCTTTAGGAAGTTCCATATCTGCTTTAATGGGAAGTTTACCTGAAAAATGTAGTGACCCAGGCCCTTGTATAGTTAGTTGTACTATTGGTGGTGTAGTAATTTATGATTGCATGTGTGATTTGGGAGCATGTGTTAGTATTATGCCTTTATCTGTATATGATGTTTTAAGGCTCCCTCCCTTGAAAAGGTCAGCAGCTCGTTTTGTGTTGGCAGATAAAGGCATTATTACAGTAGCTGGAGTTGCTGAAGATGTTTTAGTAAACATTAAAGGGCTCACATTTCCCACTGATTTCTATATATTGGAGATGCCCAATAATGACTCAGATAAGCCATCATCAATCTTACTTGGCAGACCATTCCTGAAGACATCAAGATTCAGATTAGATGCCTTTTTCGGAACATATTCCTTTGAAATAGATGGCCGAATAGCAATCTTCAATTTGAATGGAGTCACAAACAACCCTCCAGAAGATCATTCCATCTTCCAATGTGATGTCATAGATGAAACTGTAGCTGAAATTCACCAGGAAAAACTGGAAGAGAAGTACACAGAAGAAAGTCCAAGTGTGGGGACTCTATTAGCTAACAATAAGGACACTTCTGGATTTTCACAAGCTCCAGACAATCCAGAGCCTACCCATGACCAGAAGACTGAGTTGAAACCTCTACCTCCACATCTCAAATACGCTTATCTTGAAGAAGGGCAGAAGTTTCCAGTTATTATTGCACAGGATCTCACTCTTGAACAGGAAGAGCAGCTACTTAATGTGCTGAGGAAGCACAAGAAAGCAATTGGATGGAGTTTGGCAGACATCATAGGCATCGACCCTCAGGTATGTGAGCACAGAATATTTTTAGAGGAAGGAGCAAGACCTGTTCGCCAACCCCAGAGAAGACTGAATCCCACCATCCTGGAAGTTGTCAAAAAGAAAGTGACCAGACTATTGGAAGCAGGTATCATATATCCCATTTCAGACAGTGAATGGGTAAGTCCAGTACAGGTGGTGCCCAAGAAGTCTGGAGTTACTATAGTGAAGAATGAGCATGGAGAGCTCATAGCAACTAGAGTTCAGAATGCTTGGAGAGTCTGCATTGATTACAGGCGTCTTAACCAAGCTACCCGTAAGGATCATTACCCACTTCCATTCATTGATCAAATGCTGGATCGCCTGTCAAGTAAATCACATTATTACTTTTTAGATGGTTACACAGGTTATTTCCAAATTCATATAGCCCCTGAGGATCAGGAAAAGACCACTTTTACATGTCCCTTCGAAACGTATGCTTATAAGAGAATGCCCTTTGGCTTGTGCAATGCACCAGCTACCTTCCAAAGGTGCATGATGAGTCTTTTCTCTGACCTTATTGAGGATTGTATGGAAGTTTTTATGGACGATTTTAGCGTTTATGGTGATTTTTTTAACCTTTGCTTAGATGGATTATCTAGAGTATTAGATAGATGTGTTAATACAAACCTTGCATTAAATTTTGAAAAATGTCACTTTATGGTAAAACAAGGGATTGTATTAGGACATGTGGTATCTAATAATGCCATTTCTGTAGACCCAGCAAAGGTGAATGTTATTTCTAGTTTACCTTACCCCTCTTCTGTGAGGGAAGTCCGTTCGTTCCTTGGCCATGCAGGTTTTTACAGGAGATTTATCAAGGACTTTAGTAAGGTAGCACTTCCCTTATCCAGATTACTGCAGAAGGATATTGAGTTCGAGTTCAGTGATGATTGCAAACAAGCGTTTGATAAGCTGAAGACTGCTCTGACTCAAGCTCCAATTGTGAGAGGACCAGACTGGAGCCAGCCATTTGAAATCATGTGCGATGCTTCCAACCATGCAGTAGGAGCAGCGCTGGCTCAGCATGAAGGTAAGGATCCTTTTGTTATTGCTTATGCATCTAAAACTTTAGACGCTGCCCAGTCTAATTATACTACTACTGAGAAAGAGCTTCTTGCTATTGTTTTTGCTCTGGATAAATTCCGAGCTTATCTACTTGGTACTAGAGTAGTAGTGTATTCGGACCATGCAGCTTTGAAGTATCTATTAGCCAAAAAGGAGTCCAAACCAAGGCTCATACGTTGGATACTGCTTTTACAAGAATTTGATTTAGAAATAAAGGATAGGAGTGGCAATCAGAATCTAGTGGCAGACCACTTGAGTTGCCTTGAGCACATTAAGGATAATTCTACTCCTATAGATGATAATTTTCCATTTGATAACCTGCAAGCAGTATCTGAGGTAGCACCTTGGTACGCACCTGTAGCTAATTATCTAGTTAGCCGCACATTTCCTTCACATTTTTCTAAGCATCAAAGGGACAAGCTGAAAAGCGAGTCTAAATATTATATATGGGATGACCCATATTTGTGGAGATGTGGTGCTGATCAGGTAATTAGACGTTGTGTACCCCAATTAGAATTCCAGTCCATTTTGGAGGCATGTCACTCATCTGAGAGTGGAGGACATTTTGGCCCTCAAAGAACAGCTAGAAAGATCTTAGACTGTGGATTCTGGTGGCCTACTCTTTTTAGAGATGCTGCTGAGTTTTGTAAATCTTGTCTTCCATGCCAAAAATTTGATAATATATCCAGAAGGGATGAGATGCCTCAACAATTTATGCTTTTTTGTGAAATTTTTGATGTTTGGGACATTAACTTCATGGGTCCGTTCCCAAATTCTAATGGTCAATTTTATATTTTGTTAGCTGTGGATTATGTTTCCAAGTGGGTGGAAGCAATTCCCACCCGCACTGATGATGCTAACACTGTAGTTTCCTTTGTGAGAAAACATATTATTTGCCGCTTTGGATCACCACGAGCAATCGTGAGCGATCAAGGCGCCCATTTCTGTAACAGGAAACTAGCAGGATTGATGAAGAAGCATGGGATAATTCATAAGGTTGCAACAGCATACCATCCTCAGACCAATGGGCAAGCCGAGGTGTCAAACAGAGAGATAAAGCGTGTCTTGCAGAAGATAGTCAAACCTCATAGAAAAGACATGAGCACCAGGCTGCAAGATGCACTATGGGCATACCGGACATCATACAAAACACCCATTGGAATGAGCCCTTTCCGCTTAGTTTACAGAAAAGCTTGTCATCTCCCAGTTGAGATAGAACATAGAGCCTTTTGGGCAGTCAAGGAGTGCAACATGGGAATTGAGCAAGCTGGAGCTGAAAGGAAGTTGCAACTGCAAGAACTGGAGAGCCTTCGCCTAGAAGCCTATGAGAACTCAAGGATATACAAGGAGAAGATGAAGGCTGTACATGATCAAAACATCACGAAGAAAGAGTTCCAACCTGAAGATTTAGTCCTCCTTTACAAATCTCGACTAAGGCTCATGCCAGGTTAGTTGAGATCAAGATGGGAAGATCCATATAGAGTAGAGAAGGCAGAACCATACAGAGTTTATCACCTAAGCCATCCTTCAAGCTCTGAACTCATTAAAGTTAATGGATAACGCCTGAAGCTATACCATGGTGAGAAGAGGCAGAGAAACAAGGAGTTTGAGATCCTTCTCTTGGAAGATCCCTACATAGCAGAAGACTGAGCTAGTGGAGCGTCCAACTTAAGGACGTTAAAGCAAAGTGCTAGGTGGGAGACAACCCACCATGGTATGATCGTTCTTTTCCTTATTTTTAGTCTTTCCTATTCAATAACTGTTCTCTTTATTAGTATTTTCATGCATTTTCATTTACATGTTTCATTAAATAAATAAATAAATAAATAAATAAATAATAGAAATATATTTCGCTACGCGACGCGATCGCATCAGCGACGCGTCCGCGTCGCCTGGAGAGCGAAGAAAAATAAAAGTGAACAGAGAGTCACGTTGGAGCGTGGCTGGAGGCGTGCCTTTGGCATGGATCAACCCACGCGACCGTGTCCCTGACGCGTTCGCGTCGCATGGGAATTATGGCCTCCCACGCGACCGCGTACCCCACGCGGCCGCGTGCCCTGAATTTTCGACGTAAAAGGATGCACACCCGAATGTTGTGCGAGAGTGGTGCTAGATTGGTGCTGAACGCACAATCCTACCCACGCGGCCGCGTGACCCACGCGACCGCGTCACATTCCCCTAAAGGCCCACTCACGCGATCGCATGCCTCATGCGATCGCGTCACCCTATTTTGGAAAATAAATTAATTTGAACAGAGAGTTGTACGGCCGCGAGGCTGTACTCGCGCCAGAAGCCTACTATGAGTCACGCGACCGCGTGCCTGACGCGATCGCGTGCCTGACGCGATCGCGCGACCATACCCTAAAGCGCATCCACGCGAATGCGTGCCCCACGCGGCCGCATCGCTTGCGTCGCACAGCCCTACCAGAACTACCACATTATCTTATCTTTCTCTCCTCCAAATCCTAATTTTTCTTTCCCCCCCTTATTTCTCCCTTCTCCCTTTCCCCCTTCTATCCCACCCTTCACACTCTTTTTCTCTCACCTCCATTAACAAGGTTTTCTTTTCTTCTTCCTTTTTTTTATTATTCTTCTTATTTTAGATGTTATTTTCTTTTCTTTTTCTTTTCTTTATCATTATTTTCTTTCTTCTTCTTTCCTTTTTCCATGGTGCTAGCATATTATTTGAGTCATCATTCCTCATTATTTGCTTGTGGTTTATTCTATATTGTTTGGCACTTATATCTTATTCTCACTAAAGGATTGCGTGCATGTTTACTTTAATACTTTCTATGCCTTATTTACCATGCATGCTATGTGTTTGTGAAAAGGCCCGTATGGCATCATGCACTTTTCTACATTATCCTACCATACTATTCCATGCATGTTTTTCACAACATTCTTTTACTGTTTTATTAATCGAATTTAATTGCCAATACAAATTATTACTTTGTTACGAAGTGGTGCTTGATCTATGCTACTCATGCCCTTGCCAGCATGCCAATAATCATCTTGCATCTACTTCCCTTTTTGTGCACCTATCCTATTTCCTTTCTTGATCTTTTCACATGTTGTCTAGACCATGTGTTTAGTTCATTCATTTTTACCGTGCACTATTTATTACCCACCCCATCTTCTCCCTTGCTATTTATCTATTTGAACTTAATTTACTTTCTCCTTCCTTTTTCAAGATGGCCACAAAGAAAGGAAAGGAGAAAGAAAATCCTAAACCCCCAGCAAGAAGAGGAACTAAAAGAGCATTAGTGGCAGAGCCCCCTTCAACCGCAGTCAAGCCCTCAATAAAGAGAGTTAAGAGGATAATAAAAGTTGATGAAAAGGAGAAAGCCTTTCCAGCAAAGGACACTGCGCGATTTCCCAATCGTTACTGTGAGCAGATGTTCCCTATCCTCGCAGAAAGGAACTATAACAATGAATACCTTCTTATCCTCCCGTCCAATATTGCTTCCTCTGTTGAGCCGCAAATTGAACGAAGACAATGGGGTTTGCTACGGAGACAGCCAAGACAGGTCAATCTTTCTTGGGTGGTTGAGTTCTATTCTAACTTCTACATGCCAACCCTGCAATCTGTTTATGTCCGGCAGAAACAAGTCCCCATTACAGAAGAGGCTATTCAGCAAGCTCTGTGTCTTCCCCCTATTCCAGAAGGAATGGACGCCTTCCAAGAAGCCGCACTTAAGCGCCAGAGGTACTAATTTGACTGGGACGCCGTTCTCGGAGTTATCGCTTTACCTGGCAGCCGTTGGATCTACGGATACCACCGTACCCGCCCTAAAGGAATCTTGGCTTCAGCACTTACTTTGGAGGCTCGCGTATGGGCACAGATCATGTCCCATTACGTCTTTCCGAGCACTCACGAGTCCTCCTTCACTGCAGACATGGCCGTTCTGCTATGGTGCATCCTTACAGACCAACCTCTGAATCTCTCATGCCATATCTGGAATGCTATGGGACACGTACAAATTGTGGGCAATTTACCTTTTTCCGCCTTGGTCTCCGATATTGTCTCAGCAGCCGGAGTCTCCTACAGAGCTGGGGACACCAAGGCCATGCTTCCACGGAATGATCAGTTTGTCCCTAACGGGAAATACCTCAGACTTCCAGCAGCCACTACAAGTCTTCCTACTGCTCCAGTTGAAGATAATCCTTCTTTGACCCCACGAGCACTTACAACTGATGAATTGCTCCAGCAGATAATCCAAAGGTTGGATCGGCAAGAACGCAAAGCTAAGTTGAGAGAGCGCCGCAACAACCGAAGATTCAAACACCTCAGGGAGCTAATTAGAGGAGATTGCAAAGACTCAGACACCCCGGACTCCACATCCTTCACAAACACCGGGAGCCATGACGGCCCCAACTGCGGAGACACTGCCACCAGCCCACCATTGTTCTTGACAGATGGCACCGAGGACAGTGCAAAGCCTTAAGTATGGGGAGGTCGGTCAGTACCTGACTTCCGGAGGTAAATTCTGTTCCCTAGCACCAATAATTAGGATATTTTTAGTTAGATTTTCTTTCTTTTATAGAATAGTATAATTTGCATAGGTTAGGATAGTTGCATGCATGTTCTACTTGATTGAAAAGACAATAAGTTTCTTCTAAGACTCTATCTTTGGAACAAAAATTTCACTAATTTTTCAAAATTTTTTATGATAAACTTGCTTGAGTTGTATTTGGAACATGATGTTTGAGCTAAAGAACACACAACCTATGAAAGATTTGAGCCTTTATGTATGGTTACATTATTTAACCATAATTATTCTATTCTTGTGTGTTTACTTCTCTATGATTGTAATCTATATTTTGTTTTATCTTATATGTCCAATATTTATTATATTTGCATGCTTGCACATGATTGAGGCCATTATTTGTTTAAACTCATTTATCCAAATTAAGCCTACCCTTTTCAATTACCTTTGTTAACCACTTTGAGCCTTTAAATCCCATCTGTTCTATATTCTACCACATTAATAACCTTAAGCTGAAAAACAATTGTATATCCCAGATTGAATCTTTGGTTAGCTTAAGATAAAATTGTGTGTGCTAGTTAAGTATGGGAAATTGTGGGAACAAAGGTTGTTAAAGAAATGTGTCATTTAATAGGAATTTGGATACCTACTCATGTGAAACTACAAGAATCGAAAATCCATGTGCATTGATAAGATATATTTATTTTAATCTTTCAATATATATATATATATATATATATATATATATATATATATATATATATATATATATATATATATACAAATACTAATAAATAAATGAATAAATAAGGGGACAAAATTTCCCCAATGTTGAATTCAGAATTCAAAGATCAATGCACATATGATAGAACCAAAATATAAGTTGAAACATGAGTATGGATTGGAAAAGGAAATTCTGGGTAGCTAGGTATGAACTTTAAGATTACATTAAAATATATAGGTTGGGTTGAAGCTTGGGTTAATTAAAGATTCAATTTATCAGCTCACTTAACCAAATGTATATCCATACCCTCACCTTGGCCCTATTACAACCTTGATAAGACCTCATGATGTTTGCATTGGTATATTAACTGTTGTTGATTAGTTAGGAGAAAAACAAAAGTTAGAAAGCATGATTAGAGAAGGATAGAGTGATTACCCTATACACTAGAGATTTGAGCGTACATACATTATCAGTGAGGGTTCAATGCTTGAATTTTCATGTTCCCTGCTTTCATGAGCTATCTTCTTGCATTTTTATCTGCTTTATTGTATAATGATAGAATTAGTGGAATTTGATTTGTAATTGTTTTGGAGAGCTTATTTACTTTTGATCAAGTGGGCAAGATATATATATATATATATAGGATTGCATTGCATTTCATGAGTTTCTACATGTTCATATTTATCTACTTTATCTCTTTCAATTAAGCATGAGGACATGCTAATGTTTAAGTGTGGGGAGGTTGATAAACCACTATTTTATGGTTTATATTATGTTTAATTGTGTGGTTTGATCGTGATCCTTATCCACTTATTCATTAAAATAGCATGCATTTAGATTTCCTTCCTGAATTCATTACATGTTTGAAAACTGCTTCCTAAAGACTTTAATTGTGTACTTTTAATTCTCCTTTATCCCATTCGATGCCGTGATCTGTGTGTTGAGTGTTTCAGACTTTACAGGGCATGAATGAGTTAAAGATTGGAAAGGAAGCTAGCAAAAAATGGAAGGAACACAAGAATTTGAGGAGATAACCAGCGAAAAGTGACGCGGTCGCATGGCTCACGCGACCGCACGAAGGAGAGCAAATCACAGTGACGCGACCGCATGGATCGCGCGGTGGTGCGCGTAATTGTGAACAATACTTTTCACAACTCTCATAATCCCCGGTCATGAACTCCAAGAACTTGGTAGTTCAATTCCATGGCATTACACAACTTCGCACAACTAACCAGCAAGTGCACTGGGTCGTCCAAGTAATACCTTACGTGAGTAAGGGTCGATCCCACGGAGATTGTTAGCATTGAAGCAAGCTATGGTCATCTTGTAAATCTTAGTCAGGCAAACTCAATTGTATATGATGATGAACGAAAATAACATAGAAGATAAAGATAGTGATACTTATGTATATCATTGGTGTAGGAGCTTCAGACAAGCGTATGAAGATGCCTTCCCTTCCGTCTCTCTGCTTTCCTACTGCCTTCATCCAATCCTTCTTACTCCTTTCCATGGCAAGCTCGTGTAGGGTTTCACCGTTGTCAGTGGCTACCTCCCATCCTCGCAGTGAAAGCTAATGCTCACGCACTCTGTCACAGTACGGCCAATCACCGGTTCAGTTCCCGCTCCTACTGGAATAGAATCCCTCTTTTGCGTCTGTCACTAACGCCCAGCAGGTTAGAGTTTGAAGCACGTCACAGTCATTCAATCATTGAATCCTACTCAGAATACCACAGACAAGGTTAGACCTTCCGGATTCTCTTGAATGCTGCCATCAGTTCTTGCCTATACCACGAAGATTCCGATTAAAGAATCCAAGAGATATTCACTAAGCCTCAGATGCGTGTAGAACAAAAGTGGTTGTCAGTCACCTTGTTCATGGGTGAGAATGATGATGGTCGTCAATCATCACCTTCATCAAGTTGAAGAACAAGTGATATCTTGGACAAAGAACAAGCGGAATTGAATGGAAGAACAATAGTAATTGCATTAATACTCGAGGTACAGCAGAGCTCCACACCTTAATCTATGGTGTGTAGAAACTCCACCGTTGAAAATACATAAGAACAAAGTCTAGGCATGGCCGAATGGCCAGCCTCCCAAAGAGGGTTCAATCATCAAAACATGATCAAAAGATGAAAATACAATGGTAAAAGGTCCTATTTATAGGAAACTAGTAGCCTAGGGTGTACAGAGTTGAGTAAATGACATAAAAATCCACTTCCGGGCCCACTTGGTGTGTGCTTGGGCTGAGCAATGAAGCATTTTCGTGTAGAGACTCTTCTTGGAGTTAAACACCAGCTTTTATGCCAGTTTGGGCGTTTAACTCCCATTTAGGTGCCAGTTCCGGCGTTTAACGCTGGAATTTCTTGAGGTGACTTTGAACGCCGGTTTGGGCCATCAAATCTTGGGCAAAGTATGGACTATCATATATTGCTGGAAAGCCCAGGATGTCTACTTTCCAACGCCGTTGAGAGCGCGCCAATTGGGCTTCTGTAGCTCCAAAAAATCCACTTCGAGTGCAGGGAGGTCAGAATCCAACAGCATCTGCAGTCCTTTTGAGTCTCTGGATCAGATTTTTGCTCAGATCCCTCAATTTCAGCCAGAAAATACCTGAAATCACAGAAAAACACACAAACTCATAGTAAAGTCCAGAAAAGTGAATTTTAACTAAAAACTAATAAAAATATAATAAAAACTCAACTAAAACTACCAAAAACGTACTAAAAACAATGCCAAAAAGCGTACAAATTATCCGCTCATCACAACACCAAACTTAAATTGTTGCTTGTCCTCAAGCAACTGAAAATCAAATAAGATAAAAAGAAGAGAATATACTATAGACTCCAAATTATCAATGAAACATAGCTCCAAATTAGATGAGCGGGACTAGTAGCTTTTTGCCTCCAAACAGTTTTGGCATCTCACTTTATCCTCTGAGGTTCAGAATGATTGGCTTCTTTAGGAACTTAGAATCCAGATAGTGTTATTGATTCTCCTAGTTAAGTATGATGATTCTTGAACACAGCTACTTTATGAGTCTTGGCCGTGGCCCAAAGCACTCTGTCTTCCAGTATTACCACCGGATACATACATGCCACAGACACATAATTGGGTGAACCTTTTCAGATTGTGACTCAGCTTTGCTAAAGTCCCCAATTAGAGGTGTCCAGGGTTCTTAAGCACACTCTTATTGCCTTGGATCACAACTTTATTTCTTTCTTTTTCTTTTCTTTTTCTTTCTCCCTTTTTTTTCGTTTTTCTGCTTCTCTTTTTTTTTTTTTTTTGTATTCACTGCTTTTTCTTGCTTCAAGAATCATTTTTATGATTTTTCAGATCCTCAGTAACATGTCTCCTTTTTCATCATTCTTTCAAGAGCCAACAATTTTAACATTCATGCACAACAAATTCAAAAGACATATGCACTGTTCAAGCATACATTCAGAAAACAAAAAGTATTGTCACCACATCAATCTAATTAAGCTAGTTTTAAAGATGAATTTGAAATCCTGTACTTCTTGTTCTTTTGTGATAAAAACAGTTTTCATTTAAGAAAGGTGATGGATTCATATTCATAGCTTTAAGGCATAGACACTAAGACACTAATGATCATAAGATACAAACATGGATAAACATAAAGCACTAAAATTCGAAAAACAGAAAAATAAAGAACAAGGAGATTAAAGAACGGGTCCACCTTAGTGATGGCGGCTCTTTCTTTCTTTTTGAAGATCCTATGGAGTGCTTGAGCTCCTCAATGTCTCTTCCTTGTCTTTGTTGCTCCTCTCTCATGATCCTTTGATCTTCTCCAATTTCATGGAGGAGGATGGCATGTTCTTGGTGCTCCACCCTTAGTTGTCCCATGTTGGAACTTAATTTTCCTAGGGAGGTGTTAATTTGCTCCCAGTAGTCTTGTGGAGGAAAGTGCATCCCTTGAGGTTTCTCAGGGATTTCTTGATGAGAGGGGTCTCTTGTTTGCTCCATCTTCTTCTTAGTGATGGGCTTGAGGTCATGCCTTCTCAGTTGAACCGGCTTTGGATGCCATAAATGGTTATGGAAAAACAAAAAGCAATGCTTTTACCACACCAAACTTAAAAGGTTTGCTCGTCCTCGAGCAAAAGAAGAAAGAAGAGAGTAGAAGAAGAAGAAATGAGGAAGAATGGAATGGCTTTGTGTTTCGGCCATTAGGGGAAGAAGTAGTGTTTTATGAAGGATGGATGTGAGTGGTGAAGAGAAAGAGATGTTGAGGTGATTGGTGAATGGGTGAAGAAGAAGAGAGAGAGTGGTGGGGTTGGTGGGGATCCTGTGGGGTCCACAGATCCTGAGGTGTCAAGAAAAAGTCATCCCTGCACCAAATGGCTTTCAAAATCACGTTTTGAGCCAATTCTGGCGTTAAACGCCGGGCTGGTGCCCCATTTCTGGCGTTTAACGCCAGGTTCTTGCCTCTTCCTGGCGTTTAACGCCAGTCTGGTGCCCCTTTCTGGCGTTAAACGCCCAGAATGGTGCCAGACTGGGCGTTAAACGCCCAACTGCTAACCTCACTGGCGTTTAAACGCCAGTGAGTTCTTCCTCCAGGGTGTGCTGTTTTTCTTCCTGTTTTTCATTCTGTTTTTGCTTTTTCAATGGATTTTGTGACTTCTTATGATCATCAACCTACAAAAAACATAAAATAACAAAAGAAAATATATAAAATATAACATTGGGTTGCCTCCCAACAAGCGCTTCTTTAATGTCAGTAGCTTGACAGAGGACTCTCATGGAGCCTCACAGATACTCAGAGCAATGTGGGAACCTCCCAACACCAAACTTAGAGTTTGGTTGTGGCCTCCCAACACTAAACTTAGAGTTTGACTGTGGGGGCTCTGCTTGGCTCTGTCTTGAGAGAAGCTCTTCATGCTTCCTCTCCATGATGACAGAGGGATATCCTTGAGCCTTAAACACAAAGGATTCTTCATTCACTTGAATGATTAGTTCACCTCTATCAACATCAATCACAGCCTTTGCTGTGGCTAGGAAGGGTCTGCCAAGGATGATGGATTCATCCATGCACTTCCCAGTCTCTAGGACTACGAAATCAGTAGGGATGTAATGGTCTTCAACTTTTACCAAAACATTCTCTACAAGTCCATGAGCTTGTTTTCTTGAGTTGTCTGCCATCTCCAATGAGATTCTTGCAGCTTGTACCTCAAAGATCCCTAGCTTCTCCATTACAGAGAGGGGCATGAGGTTTACACTTGACCCTAAGTCACACAAGGCATTTTTGAAGGTCATGGTGCCTATGGTACAAGGTATAGAAAACTTCCCAGGATCTTGTCTCTTTTGAGGTAATTTCTGCCTAGACAAGTCATCCAGTTCTTTGGTGAGCAAAGGAGGTTCATCCTCCCAAGTCTCATTTCCAAATAACTTGTCATTTAGTTTCATGATTGCTCCAAGAAATTTAGCAACTTGATCTTCAGTGACATACTCATCCTCTTCAGAGGAAGAATACTCATCAGAGCTCATGAAAGGCAGAAGTAAGTCTAATGGAATCTCTATGGTCTCATCTTGAGCCTCAGATTCCCATGGTTCCTCATTGGGGAACTCAGAGGAGGTTGGTGCACGCCCATTGAGGTCTTCCTCAGTGGCGTCCACCTCCTCTCTTTCCTCTCCATATTCGGCCATGGTTATGGCTTTGCACTCTCCTTTTGGATTTTCTTCTGTGTTGCTTGGGGGAGTACTAGGAGGGAGTTCAGTAATTTTCTTGCTCAGCTGACCCACTTGTCCTTCCAAATTTCTGATGGAGGACCTTGTTTCCTTCATGAAACTTTGAGTGGTTTTGATTAGATCAGAGACCATTGTTGCTAAGTCAGAGGTATTCTGCTTAGAACTCTCTGTCTGTTGCTGAGAAGATGATGGAAAAGGCTTGCCATTGCTAAACCTGTTTCTTCCACCATTGTTGTTATTGAAACCTTGTTGAGGTCTCTCTTGATTCTTCCATGAGAAATTTGGGTGATTTCTCCATGAAGAATTATAGGTGTTTCCATAGGGTTGTCCTAGGTAATTCACCTCTTCCATTGAAGGGTTCTCAGGATCATAAGCTTCTTCCTCAGATGAAGCTTCCTTAGTACTGCCAGGTGCATTTTGCATTCTAGACAGACTTTGAGAAATCAAATTGACTTGTTGAGTCAATATCTTATTCTGAGCCAGTATGGCATTCAGAGTGTCAATCTCAAGAACTCCTTTCTTCTGATTATTCCCATTGTTCACAGGATTCCTTTCAGAAGTGTACATG
Organism: Arachis stenosperma; assembly: GCF_014773155.1. NCBI lineage: Eukaryota > Viridiplantae > Streptophyta > Magnoliopsida > Fabales > Fabaceae > Arachis > Arachis stenosperma. The sequence goes on along the minus strand of NC_080380.1, from coordinate 123,098,684 downwards.
AATTGGTTATTTGCAACCATTTCAATTAGCTCTTGAGCCTCTGTAGGCGTCTTCTTCAAATGAAGAGATCCTCCAGCAGAGCTATCCAAAACATCTTGGATAGTTCAGAGAGACCATCATAGAAAATACCTATGATGCTCCATTCAGAAAGCATGTCTGAGGGACACTTCCTGATTAATTGTTTGTATCTTTCCCAAGCTTCATAGAGGGATTCTCCATCCTTCTGCCTGAAGGTTTGGACTTCCACTCTAAGCTTACTCCATCTTTGTGGTGGAAAGAACTTTGCCAAGAAGGCATTGACTAGCTTTTCCCAAGAGTCCAGGCTTTCTTTAGGTTGAGAGTCCAACCATATTCTAGCTCTGTCTTTTACAGCAAAAGGGAATAGCATCAGTCTATAGACCTCAGGGTCTACCCCATTAGTCTTGACTGTGTCACAGATTTGCAAGAATTCAGCTAAGAACTGATGAGGATCTTCCATTGGAAGTCCATGGAACTTGCAATTCTGTTGCATTAGAGAAACTAATTGAGGCTTAAGCTCAAAGTTGTTTGCTCCAATGGCAGAGATAGAGATGCTTCTCCCATAGAAGTCGGGAGTAGGTGCAGTAAAGTCACCCAGCACCTTCCTTGCATTGTTGGCATTGTTGTTGTTTTCGGCTGCCATGTCTTCTTCTTCTTTGAAGAATTCGGTCAGGTCCTCTAAAGAGAGTTGTGCTTTGGCTTCTCTTAGCTTTCTCTTCAGGGTCCTTTCGGGTTCAGGGTCAGCTTCAACAAGAATGCCTTTGTCTCTGCTCCTGCTCATATGAAAGAGAAGAGAAAAAGAAAATGTGGAATCCTCTATGTCACAGTATAGAGATTCCTTGAGGTGTCAGAGGAAAAGAGAAATGGAAGACAGAGGTAGAAAATTCAAACTTATCAAAGAAGATGGAGTTCGAATTTTGCATTAAGGAATAGTGTTAGTCCATAAATAGAAGGATGTGAGAAGAAGGGAAGTAATTTTCGAAAATTAAGTTAAAAGATTTTGAAAACATTTTGAAAAACACTTAATTGATTTTCGAAAATAAGAGTGGAAAAGAAATCAAGTGATTTTTTGAAAAAGATTTTGAAATTAGAAATTAAAAAGATTTGATTGAAAACTTATTTTGAAAAAGATGTGGTTAAAAAGATATGATTGGTTTTAAAAAGATGTGATTGAGAAGATATGATTTGAAAACAATTTTAAAAAGATATGATTTGAAAACAATTTGAAAAGATATGATTTTAAAAAAATTAATGACTTGCCTAACAAGAAAAGATATGATTCAAACATAAAACCTTCCTCAACAGAAAAGGCAAAAATGTTCAATCAAATCATTAATTGTTAGTAAGTATCTTTGAAAAAGGAAAGAAATTGATTTTGAAAACATTTGATTGAAAAGATATGATTTGAAAAAGATTTGATTTTGAAAAACTTTGAAAACTTGAAAAAAATTGATTTTGAAAACAAAATCTTCCCCCTTGCCATCCTGGCGTTAAACGCCCAGAATGGTGCACATTCTGGCGTTTAACGCCCAAACTACTACCCTTTTGGGCGTTAAACGCCCAGCTAGTCTGTCTTCTTTACTGGGCATTTTTGAATGCCCAGCTTTTTCTGTATAATTCCTCTGCAGTATGTTCTGAATCTTCAATTCTCTGTATTATTGACTTGAAAAGACACAAATTAAAAATATTTTTGGATTTTTAATAATAAGGAATAATTAAAATGCAACTAAAATCAAATAACAATGCATGCAAGACACCAAACTTAGCAGTTTGTATACCATTGACACTAACAAAATGAGAATGCATATAACAAAACACTCAAGTCAATAGAATTCAAAGATCAAAACAAAGAAATCATCAAGAACAACTTGAAGATCAATGAAGACACATGCTTGAATGCAAGAAGAATAGAAACATGCAATTGACACTAAACTTAAGATGAGACTTGGTGCGCGAAATTGTGATCACTACAACTTCACACAACTAACCAGCAAGTGCACTGGGTCGTCCAAGTAATACCTTACGTGAGTAAGGGTCGATCCCACGGAGATTGTTGGTATGAAGCAAGCTATGGTCATCTTGTAAATCTTAGTCAGGCAGACTCAAATATATATGATGATGAACGAAAATAACATAAAAGATAAAGATAGTGATACTTATGTATATCATTGGTGTAAGAGCTTCAGACAAGCGTATGAAGATGCCTTCCCTTCCGTCTCTCTGCTTTCCTACTGCCTTCATCCAATCCTTCTTACTCCTTTCCATGGCAAGCTCGTGTAGGGTTTCACTGTTGTCAGCAGCTACCTCCCATCCGCGCAGTGAAAGCTAATGCACGCACTCTGTCACAGTGCTGCCAATCACCGGTTTGGTTCCCTCCCCTACCGGAATAGAATCACTCTTTTGCGTCTGTCACTAACGCCCAGTAGGTTACAGGTTTGAAGCACGTCACGGTCATTCAATCATTGAATCCTACTCAGAATACCACAGACAAGGTTTAGACCTTCCGGATTCTCTTGAATGCCGCCATCAGGTCCTGCCTATACCACGAAGATTCCTTTTAAAGAATCCAAGAGATATTCACTAAGCCTCGTATGCTTGTAGAACAAGAATGGTTGTCAGTCACCTTGTTCATGGGTGAGAATGGTGATGGGCGTCAATCATCACCTTCATCATGTTGAAGAACAAGTGATATCTTGGACAAAGAACAGCGGAATTGAATGGAAGAACAATAGTAATTGCATTAATACTCGAGGTACAGCAGAGCTCCACACCTTAATCTATGGTGTGTAGAAACTCCACCGTTGAAAATACATAAGAACAATAGTGATCATTGGTTTCGGCCCCAGAGAGGGAACCAGAAGAACCAAGATCTGATCTAAGAACTAGATGTCCAAAGATTAAAATACAATAGTAAAAGGTCCAATATATAGAAAACTAGTAGCCTAGGGTGTACAGAGATGAGTAAATGACATAAAAATCCACTTCCGGGCCCACTTGGTGTGTGCTTGGGCTGAGCAATGAAGCATTTTTCGTGTAGAGACTCTTCTTGGCGTTTAACTCCCGTTTTGGTGCCAGTTTGGGCGTTTAACTCCCATTCTTGTGCCAGTTTGGGCGTTTAACGCTGGGAATTCTGAGGGTGACTTTGAACGCCGGTTTGGGCCATCAAATCTTGGGCAAAGTATGGACTATCATATATTGCTGGAAAGCCCAGGATGTCTACTTTTCAACGCCGTTGAGAGCGCGCCAATTGGGCTTCTGTAGCTCCAGAAAATCCACTTCGAGTGCAGGGAGGTCAGAATCCAACAGCATCTGCAGTCCTTTTGAGTCTCTGGATCAGATTTTTGCTCAGATCCCTCAATTTCAGCCAGAAAATACCTGAAATCACAGAAAAACACACAAACTCATAGTAAAGTCCAGAAAAGTGAATTTTAACTAAAACTAATAAAAATATAATAAAAACTCAACTAAAACTACCAAAAACATACTAAAAACAATGCCAAAAAGCGTACAAATTATCCGCTCATCACAACACCAAACTTAAATTGTTGCTTGTCCCCAAGCAACTGAAAATCAAATAGGATAAAAAGAAGAGAATATACTATAGACTCCAAATTATCAATGAAACATAGCTCCAAATTAGATGAGCGGGACTAGTAGCTTTTTGCCTCCGAACAGTTTTGGCATCTCACTCTATCCTTTGAAATTCAGAATGATTGGCTTCTTTAGGAACTCCGAATCCAGATAGTGTTATTGATTCTCCTAGTTAAGTATGATGATTCTTGAACACAGCTATTTATTGAGTCTTGGCCGTGGCCCAAAGCACTCTGTCTTCCAGTATTACCACCGGATACATACATGCCACAGACACATAATTGGGTGAACCTTTTCAGATTGTGACTCAGCTTTGCTAAAGTCCCCAATTAGAGGTGTCCAGGGTTCTTAAGCACACTCTTATTGCCTTGGATCACAACTTTATTTCTTTCTTTTTCTTTCTTTTTCTCTTTCTCCCTTTTTTTCGTTTTTTCTCCTTCTTTTTCTCTTCTTTTTTTTTTTATTCACTGCTTTTTCTTGCTTCAAGAATCATTTTTATGATTTTTCAGATCCTCAGTAACATGTCTCCTTTTTCATCATTCTTTCAAGAGCCAACAATTTTAACATTCATGAATCACAAATTCAAAAGACATATGCACTGTTTAAGCATACATTCAGAAAACAAAAAGTATTGTCACCACATCAAACTAATTAAGCTAGTTTTAAAGATGAATTTGAAATCCTGTACTTCTTGTTCTTTTGTGATAAAACAGTTTTCATTAAGAAAGGTGATGGATTCATATTCATAGCTTTAAGGCATAGACACTAAGACACTAATGATCATAAGACACAACATGGATAAACATAAAGCATAATTTTCGAAAAACAGAAGAATAAAGAACAAGGAGATTAAAGAACGGGTCCACCTTAGTGATGGCGGCTCTTTCTTCTTCTTGAAGATCCTATGGAGTGCTTGAGCTCCTCAATGTCTCTTCCTTGTCTTTGTTGCTCCTCTCTCATGATTCTTTGATCTTCTCTAATGGAGGAGGATGGAATGTTCTTGGTGCTCCACCCTTAGTTGTCCCATGTTGGAACTCAATTCTCCTAGGGAGGTGTTCAGTTGCTCCCAATAGTCTTGTGGAGGAAAGTGCATCCCTTGAGGTATCTCAGGGATCTCTTGATGAGAGGGGTCTCTTGTTTGCTCCATCTTCTTCTTAGTGATGGGCTTGAGGTCATGCCTTCTCAGTTGAACCGGCTTTGGATGCCATAAATGGTTATGGAAAAGCAAAAAGCAATGCTTTCACCACACCAAACTTAAAAGGTTTGCTCGTCCTCGAGCAAAAGAAGAAAGAAGGGAGTAGAAGAAGAAGAAATGGAGGAGAGGGATGTGAGTGGTGAAGAGGTATTGAGGTGATTGGTGAATGGGTGAAGAAGAAGAGAGGGTGGTGGGGTTGGTGGGGATCCTGTGGGGTCCACCGATCCTTAGGTGTCAAGGAAAGTCATCCCTGCACCAAATAGCATCAAATCCACGTTTGAGCCATTTCTGGCGTTAAACGCCGGGCTGATGCCCATTCTTGGCGTTTAACGCCAGGTTCTTGCCCTTTCTGGCGTTTAACGCCAGTCTGGTGCCCCTTTCTGGCGTTAAACGCCCAGAATGGTGCCAGACTGGGCGTTAAACGCCCAACTGCTAGGCTTACTGGCGTTTGAACGCCAGCAGCATCTTCCTCCAGGGTGTGCTGTTTTTCTTCCTGTTTTTCATTCTGTTTTTGCTTTTTCAATGGATTTTGTGACTTCTTATGATCATCAACCTACAAAAAAGATAAAATAACAAAAGGAAATAGTTAATTATAAAACATTGGGTTGCCTCCCAACAAGCGCTTCTTTAATGTCATTAGCTTGACAAAGGGCTCTCATGGAACCTCACAGATACTCAGAGCAATGTTGGAACCTCCCAACACCAAACTTAGAGTTTGAATGTGGGGGTTCAACACCAAACTTAGAGTTTGGTCGTGGCCTCCCAACACCAAACTTAGAGTTTGACTGTGGGGGCTCTGTTTGTCTCTGATTTGAGGGAAGCTCTTCAAGCTTCCTCTCCATGGTGACAGAGGGATATCCTTGAGCCTTAAACACCGAGGATTCTTCATTCACTTGAATGATCAACTCTCCTCTATCAACATCAATCACAGCCTTTGCTGTGGCTTAGGAAGGGTCTGCCAAGGATGATGGATTCATCCATGCACTTCCCAGGATCTTGTCTCTTTTGAGGTAATTTCTGCCTAGACAAGTCATCCAGTTCTTTGGTGAGCAAGGGAGGTTCATCTTCCCAAGTCTCATTTCCAAATAACTTGTCATTTAGCTTCATGATTGCTCCAAGATATTTAGCAACTTGCTCTTCAGTGACATACTCATCCTCTTCAGAGGAAGAATACTCATCAAAGCTCATGAAAGGCAGAAGTAAGTCCAATGGAATCTCTATGGTCTCATTTTGAGCCTCAGATTCCCATGGTTCCTCATTGGGGAACTCAATGGAGGCCAGTGGACGTCCAGTGAGGTCTTCCTCAGTGGCATTCACTGCCTCTTCTGCCTCCCAGAATTCGGCCATGTTGATGACCTTGCACTCTCCTTTTGGATTTTCTTCCGTATTGCTTGGAAGAGTACTAGGAGGGAGTTCAGTAATTTTCTTGCTCAGCTGTCCCACTTGTGCCTCCAAATTCCTAATGGAGGACCTTGTTTCAGTCATGAAACTTTGAGTGGTTTTGATTAGATCAGAGACCATGGTTGCTAAGTCAGAGGTATTCTGCTTAGAACTCTCTGTCTGTTGCTGAGAAGATGATGGAAAAGGCTTGCCATTGCTAAACCTGTTTCTTCCACCATTATTGTTATTGAAACCTTGTTGAGGTCTCTCCTGATTCTTCCATGAGAAATTGGGGTGATTTCTCCATGAAGAATTGTAGGTGTTTCCATAGGGTTCTCCTAGGTAATTCACCTCTTCCATTGAAGGGTTCTCAGGATCATAGGCTTCTTCCTCAGATGAAGCTTCCTTAGTACTGCTTGGTGCATTTTGCATTCCAGACAGACTTTGAGAAATCAAGTTGACTTGTTGAGTCAATATCTTGTTCTGAGCCAATATGGCATTCAGAGTGTCAATCTCAAGAACTCCTTTCTTCTGACTAGTCCCATTGTTCACAGGATTTCTTTCAGAAGTGTACATGAATTGGTTATTTACAACCATTTCAATCAATTCTTGAGCTTCTGCAGGCATCTTCTTCAGATGAAGAGATCCTCCAGCAGAGCTATCCAAAGACATCTTGGATAGTTCAGAGAGACCATCATAGAAAATACCTATGATGCTCCATTCAGAAAGCATGTCTGAGGGACATTTTCTGATTAATTGTTTGTATCTTTCCCAAGCTTCATAGAGGGATTCTCCATCCTTCTGTCTGAAGGTTTGGACTTCCACTCTAAGCTTACTCCATTTTTGAGGTGGAAAGAACTTTGCCAAGAAGGCATTGACTAGCTTTTCCCAAGAGTCCAGGCTTTCTTTAGGTTGAGAATCCAACCATATTCTAGCTCTGTCTCTTACAGCAAAAGGGAATAGCATCAGTCTGTAGACCTCAGGGTCAACCCCATTAGTCTTGACTGTGTCACAGATTTGCAAGAACTCAGCTAAAAACTGATGAGGATCTTCCATTGGAAGTCCATGGAACTTGCAATTCTGTTGCATTAGAGAAACTAATTGAGGCTTAAGCTCAAAGTTGTTTGCTCCAATGGCAGGGATAGAGATGCTTTTCCCATAGAAGTTGGGAGTAGGTGCAGTAAAGTCACCCAGCACCTTCCTTGCATTGTTGGCATTGTTGTTGTTTTCGACTGCCATGTGTTCTTCTTCTTTGAAGAATTCGGTCAGGTCCTCTAAAGAGAGTTGTATTTTGGCTTCTCTTAGCTTTCTCTTCAAGGTCCTTTCAGGTTCAGGGTCAGCTTCAACAAGAATGCCTTTGTCTTTTGTTCCTGCTCATATGTAAGAGAAGAGAACAAGAAAATATGGAATCCTCTATGTCACAGTATAGAGATTCCTTGAGGTGTCAGAGGAAAAGAGAAATGGAAGACAGAGGTAGAAAATTCGAACTTATCAAAGAAGATGGAGTTCAAATTTTGCATTAAAGAATAGTGTTAGTCCATGAATAGAAGGATGTGAGAAGAAGGGAAGTAATTTTCGAAAATTTAAGTAAAAGATTTTGAAAACATTTTGAAAAACACTTAATTGATTTTCGAAAATAAGAGTGAAAAAGAAATCAAGTGATTTTTGAAAAAAGATTTTGAAATTAGAAATTAAAAAGATTTGATTGAAAACTATTTTGAAAAAGATGTGGTTAAGAAGATATGATTGGTTTTAAAAAGATGTAATTGAAAAGATATGATTTGAAAACAATTTTAAAAGATATGATTTGAAAACAATTTGAAAAGATATGATTTTTAAAAATTAATGACTTGCCTAACAAGAAAAGATATGATTAAAACATAAAACCTTCCTTAACAGAAAAGGCAAAAAATGTTCAATCAAATCATTAATTGTTAGTAAGTATCTTTGAAAAAGGAAAGAAATTGATTTTGAAAACATTTGATTGAGAAGATATGATTTGAAAAAGATTTGATTTTGAAAAACTTTGAAAACTTGAAAAAAAATTGATTTGAAAACAAAATCTTCCCCCTAGCACCATCCTGGCGTTAAACGCCCAGAATGGTATACATTCTGGCGTTTAACGCCCAAAATGCTACCTCTTTGGGCGTTAAACGCCCAACCAGGTACCCTGGCTGGCGTTTAAACGCCAGTCTGCCTTCTTCACTGGGCATTTTTGAATGCTCAGCTCTTTCTGTATAATTCCTCTGCAGCATGTTCTGAATCTTCAATTCTCTGTATTATTGACTTGAAAAGACACAAATTAAAAATATTTTTGGATTTTTAATAATAAAAATGCAACTAAAATCAAATAACAATGCATGCAAGACACCAAACTTAGCAGTTTGTGTACTACTGACACTATATGAGACACATAAACACTCAAGCCAAAAGAATTCAAAGATCAGAGTAAGAAATCATCAAGAACAACTTGAAGATCAATGAGGACACATGCATGAATGCAATAAGAACAGAAACATGCTATTGACACTAAACTTAAGATGAGACTCTAGACTCAAGCAAAAAATATTTTTGGATTTTATGATTTTGTAATTTTTTTGTGCTTTGTCGAAAATTAAGTGAAAAGGAAAATAAAGGTATCAAAATTCTTAATGAGAATTCCAGGAATCATGCAATGTTAGTCTAAAGCTTTAGTCTAAAGGAATTAGACATGGCCGGCTAAGCTTCAGCAGGACATTGCATTCAAGAGCTAAATTGATGAGAATCAATCAGCCTTGGTGATGATAAGAACATCACCTTGAAACACTAGAATTCATCCTTAAGAACTCTGAAGAAAAATACCTAATCTAAGCAACAAGATGAACCGTCAGTTGTCCATACACAAGAACAATCCCCGGCAACGGCGCCAAAAACTTGGTGCGCGAAATTGTGATCACTACAACTTCACACAACTAACCAGCAAGTGCACTGAGTCGTCCAAGTAATACCTTACGTGAGTAAGGGTCGATCCCACGGAGATTGTTGGTATGAAGCAAGCTATGGTCATCTTGTAAATCTTAGTCAGGCAGACTCAAATATATATGATGATGAACGAAAATAACATAAAAGATAAAGATAGTGATACTTATGTATATCATTGGTGTAAGAGCTTCAGACAAGCGTATGAAGATGCCTTCCCTTCCGTCTCTCTGCTTTCCTACTGCCTTCATCCAATCCTTCTTACTCCTTTCCATGGCAAGCTCGTGTAGGGTTTCACTGTTGTCAGCAG